>NW_027664623.1:0-51314 GCF_963921795.1 Nannobrachium achirus
CACTCTATACAGTATCAAATGTTCCCAACATTTAATTTACACAAACACTTGCTAATGTTGCAGTAACTGTGGGATACAACATATTTGCATTTTAGCATGTACATGTTTTTTTTTCTTTTTTTCTTTTTTACAATTTTGTGGGGAGGGCGATTTGTCACTGCATGTATTCCTATCAATCAGTCTTTATTTCAGACTCTCTAGGTCCATATAGAAAACAATACATGAGACAACAGAGATAAAAAAGTCGTCCTTCAGCCCGTCAAATATGTTTCTGCACACGCCCACTCACTGTTGGTTTAAGGCAGTGGTTCTCAACCTGTGGGTCGCGACCCCCAGGGGGGTCGCCAAAAAATTTCGGGGGGTCGCCAGAATTCTTGGTAAAAAAAAAAAAAAATGGGTAAAAAAAAAAAAAAGAAAAACGCCTGGAAAACATTTTTATAGAAACATTTTCATAGCGGAAAATCGACAGTGTGAGTGTGGAATGGATGTGTGTTGCTTTTCCACACAGAGGTGAGATGGCTCTCACGGGGCAGAGTGCTGACCAGACAGGGCCTGGCTGGATAAGATTTATAAAAATGTCTATTTTCCTTGCATATAGAAACGCTCCTCCCCTCCCCACACATCGAAACGAAGGCTGAGGGTGCTAATAGCCCGCACACCGAAACCGAATTAAGGGTGCTAATTGTCGCTAATTGTCGGCCGACGGTGAACAAAGACTCGCATTTGCATCCACTCATAAGTATGGGCAGACGACATATCTGTTAAATTCCTCACATTCCTAAACATCTCCTGTATAGCTGACATAGACCTGTGTTTAATGTGTTTTCTCAACACTTTCTAGTCAATTATAGTAAATTATAGTTATAGGCCTACCAATTCAAGAAAACATACGTTTACATTGACAAAGCAAGTCAAAATAGTAATACTATAAAAACAGTATTGAAAAAACATGCTATACAGTTGGAGGGGGTAAAGCATTGTGTGAACAGTGCTATGACTCATTTTGTATATCTGTAGGCCTATGTATGTGTCCATTTTATATGTTTGTTTGTCTTTGAAATGGTTTCTGCATAGGGCAGGCTACTGGCTACTACTATGCAGTCAGAAACCATTCCAAAGACAACATTGTTTTGTGTTCTTAAGTTTTAAAAAAGACCACAATTGAAAGATGCACAAAGACTTATCAGTATCCTTGTATTTAGTTGGCCTTAATTATACCATGCAGTGAACTATACCTTTTCCTTCTAATAAATAAAGTATTCAATCAAACCCGATACCTATACTGCACTGCCTTGTCATTTTTTGTTTTGTTAAATATATAGACTATATGTACAGTGTACTACATGTCTCCATTTTATATGTGTTTGTTTTGCTATTTTATTCACTGAACAATAACATGAATAGGCCTACAATGTTTGGTCTACCTGTCTTTCTTAGATATGCCTAATATTTCGTTATAGTTCCATTATAATGATGATGATGATGATTACCTTATTGTAAGTAACTCTGGATTGATTAAGAGCTAAAATGCTAACATTTTAAAGTTTTAAATGTTAGCAAACTATGAATTATAAAATACATTTAGCCTACCTGTGCTTCCCTGGCCTAGGCCTACAACAATAGATTGTTTCAGCCAACCAGGGCGCTCGGAGCGCACAGCCATATAAATGCAAATGTGATGGCTTTGTATTCACATACAAGTTACTGTATAAAATGGGCACCCTGATAGCCTGAAAAACACTCGTGTGTTGGCTGTTACAACGACAACATCATGGCACCTCCAGCAAAGAAGAAATTCATTCAGAGGACTCTGTTTTTCCCCGCCGCCAAGACCACACTGGAGCCACCAGCTGGACCACCACCACCGCCGCCAGCAGCCAGGCCTGAGCTGCTCGCACAAGACAGCAGCATATCCAGCAGCAGCACCGCTACACCAAAGGCAGCAGGACCCGTGACCGTGGACCCGCCCCTGTCAACAACTGCAGGCCAAGAACAACCGTCTCAGGAGGAGCCACCAACAACAGGTGATGATAAAGATGAAAACATTGCAGCAAAACGAAAACCTGCGTCAAAGACGGCTACGTCCAAGCACCGAAAATATCAAGCAGAGTTTTTGCAGTATGGATTTACGTGCCATGTGAAGGATAACATCGATTACCCACTGTGTGTTCTCTGTAATGAGTTACTTGCTAACGAGAGCTTGAAACCCTTCCAACTCAAAAGACATTTGCAAACGAGACACGAGGATGATATCAACCAACCATTGGAATATTTTCGTGAAAAGGAGAGTGGCCTGGGCGGACTAAAGACAAGAATAACTGAATATGTGTCAATCCCTTCCAAAGCACTGGCAGCTTCTTTTGAAGTGGCACGTCTTGTGGCCCAACAATACACAATCGCAGAAGAGCTCATCCGCCCAGCAGCCCAGGCAATGGCAAGGCATATGCATGGCGACGCAATAGCAAAATCATTTGAGACCATCCCGTTTTCAGATGACACTACCCACTGAGCATTTTGAGGTATATTAGTTGCCTAATAGTGGTGTTTTTATCTTCAACACCACGCGTTGAAAATCAGTGTTGTAAAGGTCTAGATTTGATATTTTTTGCTAGTTGTTTAGTCGGCTATATTTACACGGGTTGCTACACTAGACCACTATTAGTCGGTTATAAAAAGTCTACATTTCGCCGTTAGCGGCCGTCGAAAGTAGTGAAAAGAAGGGCGACAGTGGGATTCGATCCAGCGATCTCTGACACTCAAGTCGGCAACGCTATCCACTCGGCCATCAATGCTGATACGATAGTAAAGACTTTCTGGCCGTATTAAAAGGTGACATTGCCCACCTGTGTTCATTTTAGGGTAGTGAGCATTGTTGAGGAAACTACATGTATTGGGCGCCTAA
Organism: Nannobrachium achirus; assembly: GCF_963921795.1. NCBI lineage: Eukaryota > Metazoa > Chordata > Actinopteri > Myctophiformes > Myctophidae > Nannobrachium > Nannobrachium achirus. The sequence continues at coordinate 2,903 of NW_027664623.1, forward strand.
TAATTATTTTGTTTAATCAATACGTATTGAATGATTTGGCGGAGGCGGCGCCGCGGCTGTGTTTGACTGTGTGTGTTGCTGTCAGAAATGTAATTCAGAGTAGCACGCTGTCTGGACGTTTCCACTTTACAGTGAGTGACCACACACAATCACGGTAATTAATTAACACTCTACCGGCTTACCGCGCCTTAGTACCAAGGATAACTTTTACATGGTCTAAAGATAGTCGTTGAAAAGCTGTATTTAAAACGACTACACCCAGACCGTCCAGACGTATACCTTATAGTGATGAATGGCTATTAAAATAATTTTACACCAATATTTGGCTATCAGTTCTGCAACGTGAAGTTGTTTTTTTAAAGAATGTTTATTGAAATATGGATTAAATCTAATTGTCTAAATTCGGTGTAAATATAAACGTTGATAAGGCGACTATAATTAGTTGGCTAAATCTCGGCTAGATCTAAACTATACTTAATAATGATCAACGGATATTATAATTATGTTAGTCCAATATTAGGAGATCAGTTAAGCACCTTACTGTTGTTTTTTTTAATAAATTGTTATCGAATCATGGAATAAATTGCAAAGTATATTTTCGGTGTGAATATAACCGGAATCTAGCCGGGTGAAATTAAGGCTAAAAAAAAACTAGTCGTGTAAAAAACGACTATTGCTCAGTGGGTATGTGCAGGCGTATTGGTGACATGTCAAATGACATTAAATGTCAGGTCACTGAGCGAATTAAGAAAAGTGGGTCGTTTTCACTGCAGATGGACGAATCGACGGACGTTGGCAACTGCGCCAATTTGCTTGTCTTTGCAAGGTACACCCACGAAGGAAAAATAAATGAAGAGCTGCTGTTTTGCGTGCCCCTGGAGGGGACATGCACCGGACAGGACATCTTCAATGCAGTGGACAGTAAATTGCACGAAGAAGGACTAAGTTGGAAACATTGCAAATCTGTGTGCACAGATGGAGCTGGTGCTATGCAGGGATCAAGAAAGGGATTAAAAGCCAAAGTTATGGAGGTAGCGCCCCATATTAAATTCACACATTGCATGATTCACCGCGAAGCACTGGCGAGTAAGCCCCTGCCACCAGCGCTGCAGGATGTGCTACAAACGGCAATCAAAATGGTAAATGTTATCAAATCCCGCCCTCTACAATCCAGATTGTTTGCAACACTTTGCCAAGAAATGGGATCTGAGCATGAAACCTTACTTTTCCACACAGAGGTGAGATGGCTCTCACGGGGCAGAGTGCTGACCAGACTGTTTGAGCTGCGTGAGGAGGTGCGTATGTTTTTAACAGAGCACCATTCTCCCATTGCTGCCCACTTGAGTGACCCTCGCTGGGTTTGTGCCCTGGCATACTTGGCAGGAATATTTGATAAACTCAACACACTAAACCTGTCGCTCCAAGGCTCAAACAATAACATTCTCAATATTTCTGATAAGATCGCTGGGTTTCAGAGGAAGCTAGATCGCTGGACAACGCGAGTCAATGAGGGTAATATTGACATGTTTCCAGAGCTTGAGGATTTCATGGATGATTATGACTTAAATAGAGACATCATAAACGGAGATATCATCTCTCATCTGAGAGGTTTGACTGACTGTTTCCACAAGTACTTCCCAAAAGATGACGCCCCAGAAAGATATGATTGGATACGCTTTCCTTTCACCGAGTCCACGGGGGCACACTTGTCATCAGAACTGCAGGACTCGCTGTTGGACCTTTCAGCTGATAGGACATCAGAGATCAAGTTCAAATCATCCACACTGGAGGAATTCTGGCTATCTAAATATGTGGCTGCGAATTACACAGAACTGTCAAAAGCAGCAATGGATGTTTTGATTCATTTCCCGTCCACTTACTTGTGTGAAAAGACGTTTTCTGCGCTCACATATATAAAAAATAAATACAGATCACGACTCACCAGAGTTGAAGATGATCTCCGTGTTGCAGTGAGCAATATTGAACCTAGATTCGCACTTCTCTGTTCAAAGAAACAAGCTCAACCATCCCACTAACCTCAAAAGGTAGGCCTATGCCAAAACAATTCATAAACTGTACATAAAAAAAGTGCTGTCAGATATGCTGGTTACATTTTATTGTGTGGATGCAAACGAAAACCAACAGTATATAGTTTCACATATGGTGTATTTGTTTCCGTTTTTTTTTGCTGTTTAATGTTAAGAGCATATGAATACAGGCGCAGCTGTCATAAGTGCTGAGTGCTGTCAGATATGGTTAAATTATATTGTTTTGGAAACCAGTGCATAGTTTCCCCTTTTTTTGCTGGACAGTTTTTTTTGCTGTAACGTTACGAGCATATAATTAATGCAGCTGTCAGATCCAGGGAAATATTTTTTCGGTTTCCCCCTTTTTTTTCTTTTATTGCTGGACAGATTCATGTGGCTAAAAATTATTATTACCAGTGTATTACCAGTGTTGCGGACTCTATTCTTCTCTTGTAAATGCAACAATAAGAAAATAAATGCGTCATCATTCATATCACGTGTCAGTGTTGTTTTCTCTGCATAACTTTAAGAAGTAGCCTAGTAGTGAAAACAGCCGATCTACAAGCGCACAATGCGGCGCGGGCGGGGGGGGGGGGGGGCGGGGTCTTTAAGGACCGGGGGTCGCGAGTCAAAATGTGATTATTTTGGGGGTCGCGGCCAGAAAAGGTTGAGGACCCCTGGTTTAAGGGACGGGTGATTTTATATCCTTGGTCCCACACCAGTGCTGTTCAGAGCATAGCACATCTACAAGGACACAATGAACACAGTGCCATGTGAGCTTATAGATTGGTAATTCTCGACACGGTGCACAACCAATAAATCAGCATTAGCTGTACTCTGTTCCCACTGGTCTCCTGAACAGCTCATTTACACATGGATGCTGTAACACCTTAGAAGGACAGTCTTAAACATGCCATCAACATGTTTTACACATTTCTATGTACATAGAATGCTGTGTTTTATGCAGATAATGTGGGGGTTTATGAATGAATGAATGAATGAATGAATGAATGAATGAATTTTATTTATATAGCACATCTTCACAGCACGAATGCACAGAGTGCTTTACAGATACACAATACTCAATAAAAGTAAGCTCTACAGTTGCAGAGATACAAAATAAAATAAAAATAAGCTCTACAGTTGCAGAGAAGACATCAATAAATTAAAACACCCATAGTAGTTTATGCTTTTTCATTCAAAAGCATTTCCGTCAAAATGCGACTATTCATTGTGTTGAAGTTGCATTTGTCAAGTCATTGCATTTGAAGGCACGCCTGGCCACACAGCACACACACACACACACACACACACACACACACACACACACACACACACACACACACACACACACACACACACACACACACACACACACACACACACACACACACACACACACACACACACACACACACAAGAAAAGGAAGCTACTGAGCTTCCAAACAGGAAGTCATACGTGGTTGTGGTGTAACTGTTATAATTTGTCTCGGTTGTGTTTTGAAACAGCAGCTCTACAGCTTAAACTAAAACCCCACCTACAACATGCATTATGCATTTCCGTATTGATAGAAAACCGCCTGTTTGACGCTGCACTCATTCACCGTTTCAAACATCTGATATTTAATCTGCCGTTTAATCATAGTTAATCTTGTCAAAAGTTGCATTAGACATGGCTGCTAAAACAGTTAGAGAGGCAATCTTTGAAGCCCTTGAGGATCTGGGGAAGACTGATCTGGAGAAATTCTGCAGTGCTTTGCTTGATTGTAGAGAAGAACCACGCATTCGACAACACAATTGAGAATAAGAGTAGAACAGAGATTGCTGAAATATTAGTTCAAACTTTCACTGAGAACAACGCTGTGGAAGTTACATTGGATATTTTGAAAAAGATCAACTGCAATGACGTTGCACAGGAACTAGAGAATTGGATGGGTAAGTTTTTATCCTAATTACAAATTCTAAATACTGAGCCAAGGATTTAATATCATGTAGGCAATAGAATATATAGCTTGTGGGCCTAGTTTAACAGTGGTAGTCTTTCGTCCTTTTCCGGCCAATAGGGATGAGCTGTAATTGATTAAGCCCCGCCCCCTCTGTAACAGGGAGTGCCCTTCGCCAAACAGGAAGTGCCTCTACATCTCATGAACCGTTTGTCGTACAGACGCGTGGATGGTGTCATATGACTTGATTAAGAGTACTTACTTACTTAGGCCCATCGCTCCCAGTGGAGCATAGGCCATCTACGACTCTTCTCCATCCAACCCGGCTTTGGGCTGTCCTTTCTGCCTCGGCCCAGCTGGTTCCCAGTCTCTTCAGCTCCGCCTCGGTGTCCCGCCTCCAGGTGTTCTTAGGCCGCCCTCTTTTCCTCTTCCCCTGGGGATTCCAAGTCAGGGCCTGGCGTGTAATGCTGGTTGCCGGTTTCCTCAAAGTGTGGCCTATCCATCCCCACTTGCGCCTCAGGATCTGTTTTTCTACTGGTTCCTGTCTTCCTCTCAGCCATAGTTCCTCATTCTTGATTTTGGTCGGCCACCTTATCCTAAAGATACGTTTCAGACAGCTGTTTATGAAAGTCTGTATCTTCTGCAATGTTCTTTTCGTCATTCTCCACGTCTCTGAACCGTAGAGAAGGACGGATTTTATATTTGAATTGAAGAGTCGTACTTTAGTTGTTGTGGCGATGTCCTTGGAGGACCAGATGTTTTTCAGAATGATGAACGCTGCTCTGGCTTTGCCGATTCTGGCTGTGACATCGCTGTCTGTGCCACCCTGCTTATCTAAAATGCTGCCTAGGTAAGTGAAGGAGTTGACTTCCGGTATGGATTCACCGTCTACTGTGACTGGGTTGTTGATAGAGGTATTGATCATCATTAGGTTGGTCTTCTTCCTATTTATTCTCAACCCAGTACCAAGGGATGTTGCTGCCAGCATGGATGTCTTGTCCTGCATCTGGTTGTGGTTATGTGACAGGAGAGCCAGGTCATCCGCAAAGTCGAGGTCGTCCAACTGTGTCCATAGGGTCCACTGTATACCGTTTTTCTTTCCTTTTGTGGTGGTCTTCATTACCCAGTCGATGACTAGGAGGAACAAAAATGGTGATAAGAGGCATCCCTGACGCACACCAGTCTGAACTTCAAAACACTCTGACAGTTGACCTGTATGTAAGTCCTTGATATGTGTTTTGAATCAGGGTGATGATCTTCTCTGGGATACCATAATGCCTTAGCAGTCTCCACAGAGTTTCTCTATCTACGCTGTCGAAGGCTTTTTCATAGTCTATGAAGTTTACGTATAGTGGCGAGTTCCATTCGATGGATTGCTCTATGATGATGCGCAACGTGGCGATCTGGTCCGCACAAGATCTGTTGCTCCGAAAACCTGCCTGTTGGTCTCGGAGCAAGGGATCAACTGCTGCACTCATTCTGTCCAGTATAATTCTGTTGAGAACTTTTCCCGGTACTGATAGAAGCATTATTCCTCTATAGTTATTGCAGTTAGTGAGATCTCCCTTTTTTGGCAGTTTGATGATGATTCCTTCCTTCCAATCGTCCGGAATCTTCTCTTCCTCCCAGATCTTGGTTAGGAGGCTATGAAGCATATCCACCGCAGTATTCAAGTCAGCCTTGATGGCTTCTGCAGGTATTTCGTCTGGTCCTGCAGATTTTCCCTCCTTCATTGAAAGTATAGCTTTTCTGATCTCTGCTTTGGTGGGCTTATCACAGTTTATTGGAAGTACTTCCACCGCTGGTGTAATGTCCGGTGGCTGCGTAGGGGCTGGTTGGTTCAGTAGTTCCTTGAAATGTTCGGCCCATCTTCCCCGCTGATCCTCAGTTGTTGTAAGTGAGTTTCCCTGTTTGTCTTTTACTGGTTTGTCTGTCTGTTGGAACTTGCCTGTTAACTTCTTAGTGATCATATAAAGGTCTTTCATGTTACCTTGCCCTGCTGCTGTTTCTGCCTGTTTAGCTAGGTTGTCTATGTGATCTCTTTTATCCTTCTTAATACTATTCTTCACCTCCTTATTGGCTTTTGTGTATTCTTCCTGTGCCCTTGTTTTTGCTGATCTTGTTTTGCTGGTGTTCAGTTTGTCTTTCCTCTCCTTTCTTTCTTTCAGTTTCTGCAGTGTTTCCACCGAGACCCACTCCTTGTGTTTTGTTTTCTTCTTCCCCAATATTTCTTTGCAGGTGTCCTGCCACAACTTCTTTGTATGCTGCCATTGCGTCTCTATGTCTACATCTGTGTCTACATCCTGTTCCTGTAGTTGCTGGTACCTGTTGCTAAGACTGATCTGGAATGTACTCTGTATGTCTTTGTTCCTAAGAAGTCCTATGTCATATCTTGTTCTTGCGCTGATGGTTGTGGAGTACTTCTTCAGGCGTAGTTTTATGATAGTCAGCACAAGGTGATGGTCTGATGCCACGTCTGCTCCTCTCTTGACGCGCACGTCTTGGCATGACCTCCTGAACTTTCTGTTGATGCATATGTGGTCTATTTGATTCTCTGTAACTTGATCTGGTGATCTCCATGTGGCCTTGTGTATGCGTTTGTGAGGGAAGATGCTGCCTCCAATTACCAGTTGGTTCAGGGAGCACAGGTCTGCAAACCTTTCTCCATTCTATTTCATCTGCCCTAATCCATGGACGCCCATGATATCTTCGTAGCCTGTGTTGCTGGCTCCTATCTTGGCATTGAAATCGCCCATGAGAATGGTTATGTCTTTTTCTCTCTGTCTGTCCAGTACAGCCTGCAGTTGTTCATAGAAATTGTCTTTCTTTTCCTCTTCGGTGTCGTTTGTCGGAGCATAGCACTGGATGATGGATAATCTGATGTTGTCCTTTGTGGTGAACTTAGCGGTGATGATCCGCGAGTTCACCGGTTCCCAACCAATAAGGGAGCGCTGCACCTCTGGGGCCAGCATCAGGGCCACCCCTTCCGTGTGTGGGGCACCTTCTTCTGTGTGGCCAGAGTAAAGCACCATCTCCCCAGATGTCAATCTCAGTTGCCCTGCTTGTAGCCATTAAGAGTCCTTAACCTTAATTGGGGCCCATTTCGCCAAACAGGAAGTGCCCCTCACCAAACAGGAAGAACCTCTTTATCTCGTGAACCGTTTGTCGTGCGACCGAGTATTTCCCGGTGAATCTGTGCGCAAAGGTGGGGGCCGATGGTCAAGGAGGGTTGCGAGCTTATGAGAAACAACTAAAATAAGACCTTAAAACCTGGCGAAAACAGTTGCGTGCATTAGCGGAGGATGACGATAAAGGAAATCATTTAATGGAAAACATTAAATTAACTTCTGAAAAGCATACACGGCCTTAAAACATGGCAAAAACAGTTGCGTGCATTAGCGCAAGATTAGATGAGGATAAAGGAAATCATTAAATGGAAAACATTACATTAACTTCTGAAAAGGCTTCACCCACCTCGAGTTTATAGCCTACTAAAAACTAGTGAACCACGATCTTGCCACACGTGAATAATTGTGGTTGTAAACAATAATACCTTCCTTGTTGTGGGAAGAAAGGATATCATCATGGCCCCAAATAACTTTTAAATATCTTGCAATTGGCGACGAGTCTCTTACTAAATCGGCAAGATTACATTACATAACATAATACATAAAAGCTAACCTCTCATCATCAGCAATAGTCAGTGGTTCGTGTCCCCCACACTCCCAAGCCCCCACCGTTGTGCACAGATTCACCGGGAAATACTCGGTCGCGTTTGTCGTACAGACGCGTGGATGGTGTCATATGACTTGATTAACACTTTCCCTGCTACTGTTTACTGGCCTGCACTATTCCGATGCCACCATTATAGACTACTATTTTCACCAATCCTTTTAGCTCTACTGAGAATTATCGAAAAGACAAAGAAATGTCACCCAGTATCTCAAATAAAGTGCAACTCAAGCACTTTCACCAGAAGTTAACCAGGGGTTTCAACGATGTTTGGTTGTTGAGCTATATTAGTTTTAAAACTGTCTGTTTTTCCCCAGAGGAGAAAAACAAAACAGAAACCTGAGAAATTGGCCCTTTTGTGAATGTCACTTATTCAATCATTTCTCTCTCTTGAACGTTTTATTTTTTGGCTTCTGTGACATCATACATGTATAAAGTATTGTTGTCAGTCAAATCAAAACAAAGAAATATATAAAAAATGATTTTCTTTGTTTTTTTTATAAATAAATAAAGTTTAGTGTGAAAATCTATGTAGTTGTTTACAGTAGACCTATATGCACTCTATGCCCCTCCCCCGCGGATGACAACACAGTCGCGTGCACACACCGCACGCGCACGGACCGCACGGACCACACGACACGCACACACGACGCGCGCGCACACAGAAGAAACACCCCGTGTTTGTTTGCTAAAAATGCCAAGCGAATCTGATGCAGGATTAGGATGAGCCTTCCGTAACGTAACGTGTGTACACCGCACGGCGCACGCACACACACACGACCGCACGCACGTGACGCTCAGGCACGCGCACGCGAGGCTCGCGCAGAAGTGAAAAAAGTTAGTGCAGCTGTTTGATTGCTAGCATAGCAGCTAAACACAGTGCGATTCGGTGCGAATACAGTAAATCTGACTCAAAGGCAGATGGATTATACTTTCGTCGGTGACACAGCCTGGTGAATGGCCCTAAAACTACAAGCAACCACTGGATATTGGATAATACACTTTGGACGCGTCACGCGTGGAGTACTGTAGCAACCGAGATCACAAGCTGCTGGCTCGCTCTATGCAGCTCCTCTCTTTATCATTCAGGCTGCTGGGGGAACGCCTGCCTTTTCGCCACTTTTTACCTTTTGTGAACATTCGATCAAGAAAGCAAAGGTCCCATGACAGTCCCCCATCTGTCCACTCCCCAAGCGTGGAAGAAAGTCGAAGCAGCGTGTTGAAATAAAATGTTTAAATCACTTATTTATTCAGACGGTCCCCTGCGTTTTAGCATTCCGGGGAAGGTTGTCACGTGGTATAGACACGATGCATACTGGTGGGGAAAATAATGCACTGGCTGACACCATGAGCAATATAAACTCTTTATTTCAACACAATGCTTGGACCTTCTTCCACGGTTGAGAAGCAAACAGATGAGAGACCCGCACAGGACCCCCACTCTCCGGGTAGGATGTTCACAAAATGCAAGAAGCGTTCCTGACGGCGGAGCCTCCACGATAGGGTCCGATTGTGGATGACATGAATGAGGAACTTCATTTATGAGCGTGCATGAGCTAAATACATCGGTGCACTCACCGCACTGGACATTACACGATTCTCCTGGTGTTTTTTTTCCCCTCGTCTATATACATCTTCTCCTGCCAAGCAAGGTAAGGGGTGTGTGTGTGTGTGTGTGTGTGTGTGTGTGTGTGTGTGTGTGTGTGTGTGTGTGTGTGTGTGTGTGCACGCGTCTCTTTTTCTCTCTCCGTAGCTCTCTGCCGTACAGAGCGTCTTTCTATCTCTGCTGTAGAGAGAGTGCAGTTTGTAGTTGGAAGGAACAGCTGCTGTTTTTGTGATGTGAAAATGTTAGATTTTGAGATGGTGTGAATATATTTGGTAATATTTTTTTTTCTAAATAAGTTAGAAGTCCCAAACTTTGTCACAGGGTGGGGAAGGTTGTCAGCTAGGGGTACTTTCTGTTAAGTGCTTTCTACGTCAACCTACGTCTGTGGCCTGATTGCCTAATCAATGATTTACGTCAATCTACCCCCGTGGCATTGGAAGTGTTAACTCTTTTAGTGCCACCCGTTCACCACTAGAGGGCGCCCCCAGGTGCCATAGAAAATCCCATAGAGATATGCTGGTATATGCAGAAGCCCTGCAGCCATGACTTGCCTGAACACTTTCCTTTGTGCATGTACAGGAAGAGGATGAAGTTAGCTTGAAGTTAGCTATTGGCTACCAAGCATTTTAGAAGCCTTATTTTCGTGAACTTAGCCATGATTAAACCTTGCACACCTCATGCATGGGAAAAAAACAGAGAAGAATGAGCTCTAAAAAATCCAATGCAATCCTAGATTGCATTGGAGTGGATTTGTGCAGTTTGTTCACAGCTTTCAAACAAAAAAATCCGATTGGAAATCCGTTCAGGCATTCTTGAGATAATCGCCATTATGTTTTACATGTTATGTAAACAAACATGGCTGCCCTGTATGTTAGATGGGGTTGTATGGGGGTGGAACATGCAAAATCGCGATTGAAATCATGTTCACTAGATTTGATGGGGTCCAAAAAAAATTTTTTTTAACCCTTAAGTTCTGTTCAGATTCACTACACCTTCGTTCTGTTCGGGTCATTTTGACCCGGTGGATATTTGGTTTAAAAAAAACAACACTAATATAAATTTTAACTTAACAAATCATCATGATACATTGACTTTGACTCAATACCAAACAATTCATATGATATATTTGGTAAATGTTTGCATTTCTGCTTTGCTATATCACATTAAACACTGAAAGAGCTAGGCGTTTTTACTGATTTAGCTGAAATCCATGTAAAAAAAACAACTTCGTTTAATACTGGGCAATATTGCTCATGCTTATAGGAAGGGGGGGAGGGTTCGGAATGGGGCTTCGGAAGGGGGGTGTTAGAAGTGGGGGTGACTGTGTGTCTGTGTTTTGGCATAATACTGTGTATTTCTGTGCTTCCGGGTCAAAATGACCCGAACAGCACTTAAGGTTCAAAAAATATGAGGGGGGTGTAGCATGGGTGTAGTGCAAAAATATTTTTTTTACATGTTCATCTCAGAAGAATCTTTAAGGCCAGTGAGTTTCAGGTGGAAACATTTTTAACTTCTACCTTTTTTTTCCAAATGAAAATGTAAAACGGGTCAAAATGACCCGAACAGCACTTAAGGGTTAAAAAGATTTTTCAAAAAAAATTTTTTTTTTTTTTTTTTTTTTTTTTCAAAAACCGAACATGTTCGGTTTTGGCATATGTAATACGTTTTAAAAAACCGAACATGTTCGGTTTTGGCACTGGATGAGTTAAGAGTCTATGGAAGTCTAAAGGTCCAAAAATTAAATAAAACACACCACCAATTGTAAAATAAATACCACAATGATATCAATTTAAAACGCAATGATATCAATAAATTATAGAATGATATAAATAAAAAACACAAATAAATAAATAATTGTTTTTTATTTATTGCATAATGATTTTGATTAATTGTGTTTTTTATTTATTTAATGCTAACATTTCATCATGCTCCCTTTTAAATTGGTCCAAAAAATTCAATATAAATACCACAATGATATCAGTTTAATACGCAATGATATAAATGAATTATACAATGATATAAATAAAAAAACACAAATAAATAAATAATAGTTTTTTATTTATTGCATAATGATTTTGATTAATTGTGTTTTTTTAATTTATTTAATTTTAACATTTTATCATGCTCCCTTTTATTTATTTCATAAGGTAAATTAGTCCAAAAATGTAATAACAAATATCACATTGAAAAAAACTATGATATGGATAAAAAACACAATTATATAAATAAATATATTTGTTTATTTAATTAAGTTTGTTATTTAATTGTTCATTTTATTTATCTCATAGTGTATTTTATTTAATTCATATTGGCTTGTTTTTATTTCATTTTGGCTTTTATTTAATTCATATTGTCTTTTTTGTGTCACATTGCCTTTTTTTTTATTCCATAGTTGCTTTTATTACATTCATAGTAGTATTTTTTTCATGTCATGGTGTTTTATATTTTTTATTTCATAATGGGTTTTTTATTTCATGCTCTGTTTTATTTATTTCATGGTGAGATTTCGCACCTGTCAATCAACAGGAACGGGGCAGGACTTAGGGCGGAGTCAGCTTTACATTAATTCAGACCAAAGCTACTGATCAATTTGAGAGCTACAGCTCCGCCATTTTTAAATCCCAGTAAATAAATCATATCACTGCTGATAGTAACTAGGGGTGGGGCGGTATCAACATTTTGTTATCGCGGTTACCGTCCTCCCATTTACCGCCGGTAATGCGGTAATTACCGCACCCCCGTATCTATTAATTAAGGTTCGGCGATAAGACAAAATATTCCTATCATCTGCCCAAAATTCGTCTCTCCACGGTCCTATAAGCCCGACTGCTCGAGTTCCCCGTACAGCACAGTGGGTCTGGCTTTTGAAAGTAGCAGATCTACAAGCTCACAACACGTTGCGTTCGCAACGCGTTCTGAGCTTGTAGATCTTTGCAGTGTCGGGTTACTATAGTAACGTAGGCTACAGAGGCGTCAATTGGGTATGGCAAGCTATGGCACCTGCCATACCTAGGCTACAGGGGGAAATAATAAAATGTACTTTCATCGTGCCTGTTGCTAAGGTATGGCAACATGACTGGTGTCTGTCATGTTGCCATACCTTAGCTTTTTCTGAACTGACGCCACTGGTAGGCTACTGGGGCTTCAGACACTGCACGCTGTATGTGAACAAACCAGATGAGACGGGTATAGTGATTGTGTACGGTCTGTGATTATGCAAACTCACGTCTCAAATCGCATTGATTGAGTGGTGATATAAACATAGTAAACAGGTTTTAGTTACCAGACTTGACAGAAAAGGTTGTAGTCGAACAACGACGGGCACACGCGCTATTGTAAAAGTACTCACTAGCGCTGGTTTCTTTCGGTTTTAGTCCTCGCGCTCCGCCAGTATGAATAAAAAAAGAAACGGCCACGAGGTATGTATAAACATACTTGTGTGAGTTGTGTCGTGTGGATTATGGAGAAAGTTTAACTCTGCTGAGGCTACGAGGCTAGTGCACTGCTCCAGTGTCTACTGTGTCTCTCTCTCTCTGTCGGAGACGCGTTATTGGAAATGACACCCGAGCTCAGTCGGAGACTGTGACGGGCCAAGCTTCCAAACATGTGGTGCGGCCCGCGCTCCGCCAGTAATCCGTATGAATAAAAAAAGATATGCCACAACACAAGATATGTATTAACATCCTTGTGTCGAGTGGAAGTTTATGCTGCTCCGTCATAATAGTTGTGCTCCGTACTCTCCTGCCCTGCAATGCATGTGTACTGTGTGCAGGGTCTGTGACTGAGTGACGTATGTGGCTTCCAACGTGTGGTACACGGCCCAGAGCAGAGCGGCATGGAGCGCATGCGGTCCTCGCTTCTCCCCCGTTTTAAAACTCGCTTGTTTTCCAATAAAAAATAGACTTTTTTTTTTGTCTTTTTACCGCGGTAAGCACACTGACACCGCGGTAGACCTCGGTATACCGCGGTACGGCGGTACGGCGGTTACCGCCTCCAACCCTAATAGTAACTCAGTCCCACTTTTCTCCCCCTCGCACTGCACTCTTTCTCTGCCATAAAGAGCCGTCGTGCAGTAAGCGTGGCAGCTTCTTCTTTTTTAGGAGCCTGTTATACAACCAGGTTTTATGCTTGATCTAGAGATGGGATTTATGGTTCTTTGAAGTGAGACGGATCTCTGAGATCCATTCCTTTCAAAGAGCCGTTCAAAAGACTGGCTCGTCTACTTACTGGCTACTTTGTAGATTTAGATTATAATTACAAATCACTTCAACCCTGTATACAGTTATTTCGGACATATATAGGTAGGCCTACATACCTGCCATTTGAAAATAGCCAATCTACAATCTCACAATGTGTCACAATGCGACACATTGTGAGCTTGTAGATCGGCTATTTTCAAATTATTTTTCAAAAGTGGAAAACCTGTGAAACGGGACATTCAGCATAATGAGTACTTTATACTATTGGTAGTCTACTTTAACTCTCCTACTGCCAGATTATTTATTTATTTATTGGGTCTGGCGCCATCAAAAAGCGGCTTACCTTTGCGACGTTATAGTAGATAGACAGACAGACATTTATTTATTTTTATTTTTTTTGGTTGTGCAATAGTGCACTTTGGTCTGCCAGGCAGCAGAGGGCGGCGTCATGCGAGAATGAATGTGAATTTGCCTGTTATGTGTTGAAGAAGAAGAAGACCAGTCACTGGCCACAGAGCCTTACAGCCGGAGGAAATCAACAAGGAAGTGAATTGTTCTCCGTTGATCTAACGCATAATGGATTTTTTACACCATCACCGCGGAAAATGTGTTTACAGTAGACGGCCGCGCGACCCCTCATCAGCTTACAGTCATCAGACGAACGAACCGAACGAGCGCCGTATTGGCATCGAGGTTCTGTAAAAAATGGGGCGAACGTTAACGTTCAAAGCGTGGGAAGAGTTAAGTGCATTCTGATACCAACAGTCTACTTTTGTACTTTTACTCAAGTAGGCTACATTTTAATTCCAAACTTCTACTTGTGGCAGATTATTTCTACAATGCAGTATTGATCATTTTACTTAGTAAAGAATTTTAGTACTTTTTTCCTGCACTGTTCATTATAAAGGGACGGCTTCCTGCTGCGAAGCAGATCCCACCGTTCATTCCAGTGTCAGAGAGAGAAGCAAGGAAGTTTGGGTGGGACGTTCGCGAACAAATTGAGTCTTTTGAACGGCTCTTTGAAATGAACGGTGGGATCCGTTCGCAGCAGGAAGCCATCCCCTTATAATGAACAGTGCAGGAAAAAAGTACTCAAATTCTTTACAAAGTAAAATGATCAATACAGCATTGTAGAAATAATCTGCCACAAGTAGAAGTTTGAAATTAAAATGTAGCCTACTTGAGTAAAAGTACAAAAGTATTGGTATCAGAATGCACTTAAAGTACACTACCAATAGTATAAAGTAGGCCTACTCATTATGCTGAATGTCCCATTTCACAGGTTTTCCGATTTTGAAAAATTATTTGAAAATAGCCGATCTACAAGCTTGTAGATTGGCTATTTTCAAATGGCAGGTATGTAGGCCTACCTATATATGTCCGAAATAACTGTATACAGGGTTGAAGTGATTTGTAATTATAATCAAAATCTACAAAGTAGCCAGTAAGTAGACGAGCCAGTCTTTTGAACGGCTCTTTGAAAGGAATGGATCTCAGAGATCCGTCTCACTTCAAAGAACCATAAATCCCATCTCTAGATCAAGCATAAAACCTGGTTGTATAACAGGCTCCTAAAAAAGAAGAAGCTGCCACGCTTACTGCACGACGGCTCTTTATGGCAGAGAAAGAGTGCAGTGCGAGGGGGAGAAAAGTGGGACTGAGTTACTATCAGCAGTGATATGATTTATTTACTGGGATTTAAAAATGGCGGAGCTGTAGCTCTCAAATTCACCGTTTGTCAGCCTTCTGATTGGTCCCTGAGACTCCCTGACTGGCCAACCAGAAAAAACCATTCACTTTTTGCTATCGGGGGTGGAGTTTGTGCAGTGGAGAATGTTGAATGTGTCTTTCAAGAACTGTCCGCACTGCGCGACACGGAGTTCGCCCGGTACGGCCACGGGAGGTGATAGCGACGGCAAGCGATCTCGCTCATCATAACGAATAAGCTTCAACAAACTAGTTCACATGAACCTTATCAATGGTCTAAGAGTCACGATTGGGTACATATAATTTAAATGGGCAGAATTACGAAAAGCCAGCCTATTATGTGAGGAGAACTATAATCAGCCTGTCCTCTTCCTACCCAAGATGCAATGCGCTTTCTTTTTCTATTTCTATTCTCTCTCTGATCCAGAGGATTAAACGAATTAAAACATATATTTTCGGGGGGAAATTACTGTTTTGCTATGTAATTACTGTACCTTTTTCTTCCCTTTTTATTAATATCACGTAGATGTGTTTTTTTTGGTACTTTATATAGCTGTAATGAGGCTATGAAGGAAAAAAAATCCCATCCACTTCCACTATAAAAGAATCTGCAATAGTGATTCTGTCCCACTGGGATTAAACAAATTAAAACATATATTTTCGGGGAAACCCCCTGTTTTGCAATTTAACTACTGTACCTTTGTCTTCCCTTTTTATTAATATCACCTAGATGTTTTTCCTTTGGTACTTTATATAGCTGTAATGAGGCTATGAAAACATAAAAAAATCCCATTCACTGCCACTATAAAAACAATCTGCCCAGGGTCAAATGTCCCATCATAGTAACAGGGCAGAATGGGGTGGGATTTGCAAACTAGTGAATTGATCAGTTGCTTTGGTCTGAATTAATGTAAAGCTGACTCCGCCCTAAGTCCTGCCCTGTTCCTGTTGATTGACAGGTGCGAAATCTCACCATGAAATAAATAAAACAGAGCATGAAATAAAAAAAACATTATGAAATAAAAAATATAAAACACCATGAAATGAAAAAATACTACTATGAATATAATAAAAGCAACTATGGAATAAAAAAAAGGCAATATGACACAAAAAAGCCAATATGAATTAAATAAAAGCCACAATGAAATAAAAACAAGCCAATATGAATTAAATAAAATACGCTATGAGATAAATAAAATGAACAATTAAATAACAAACCTAATTAAATAAACAAATACATGTATTTATATAATTGTGTTTTTTAATTTTTTTTCAATGTGATATTTGTTATTACATTTTTGGACTAATTTACCTTATGAAATAAATAAAAGGGAGCATGATGAAATGTTAGCATTAAATACATTAAAAAACACAATTAATCAAAATCATTATGCAATAAATAAAAAACTATTATTTATTTATTTGTGTTTTTTTATTTATATCATTGTATAATTCATTTATATCATTGCGTATAAAATTTATATCATTGTGGTATTTATATTTTAATTTCTGGACCAATTTACCTTATGAAATAAATAAAAGGGAGCATGATGAAATGTTAGCATTAAATAAATAAAAAAACACAATTAATCAAAATCATTATGCAATAAATAAAAAAAAATATGTATTTATTTGTGTTTTTTATTTATATCATTGTATAATTTATTTATATCATTGTGAGTCCTTGACCTTAATTGGGGCCTATTTCGCCAAACAGGAAGTGCCCCTCACCAAACAGGAAGTGACCCTTTATCTCGTGAACCGTTTGTCGTACAGACGCGTGGGTGGCGTCAAATGACTTGATTAAGAGTCCTTTATGTGTGTTTCTAGAAGCAGACAAGAAGCGGCAACAGTCCTCCTCTGATGGAGAGCCTGTTAAAAAGAAGAGCAGAACCTCCACCGTTGAACTGCAGGGGGCGCCAAGTGACGGTAAGAGAGAGAAAAAATAACTATTATTAGTTAGTGTGCCTGCCATGCA
This sequence comes from Nannobrachium achirus, assembly GCF_963921795.1. Classification (NCBI taxonomy): domain Eukaryota; kingdom Metazoa; phylum Chordata; class Actinopteri; order Myctophiformes; family Myctophidae; genus Nannobrachium; species Nannobrachium achirus. The sequence continues at coordinate 20,095 of NW_027664623.1, forward strand.
ATGCAATGGCAAAAAACGTATTGTAATCCGCAATACATTATATATATATATATATATATATATATATATATATATATATATATATAATGTTCTGCCAGAATTTCGGCACGTAATAACTGCCGCACGATTTACGCCACCGCCGCAATATATACATCAAAACGTGCGGCTCGACCGGGAATGGGGTGCTATTACTTTTCTTTCCGATCTGCGTTACCATTGCGACGTAATTCGCAAAAAAAGACGCCAAAAAACTCCATTGACTTAGAATGGGGGAAATTTTGGCACGTAATAACTGCCGCACTATTTACGCCACCCCAGAACTATATACATCAAAATGTGCGGCTCGGCCGGGAATGGTGTGCTATTACTTTTCTTTTTCCGATCCGCATTACCATGGCGACGTAATTCGTAAAAAACTGCTCAAAAACCCCAATTGATTTTGAATGGGAGCCAGAACCTTTGGCCCCACATTGCTCTGCCATACTTTTGCCTAGCAACGTCACTTAAACTTTAAAATGAACACACAACTTTGGTCTTTTTCAGGCCAATAGGGATGTGCTGTAATTGATTAAGCCCCACTCCCTCTGTAACAGGAAGTGCCCTTCGCCAAACAGGAAGTGCCTCTTTATCTCATGAACCGTTTGTCGTACAGACGCGTGGATGGTGTCATATGACTTGATTAAGAGTCCTTGACCTTAATTGGGGCCTATTTCGCCAAACAGGAAGTTCCCCTCACCAAACAGGAAGTGACCCTTTATCTCGTGAACCGTTTGTCGTACAGACGCGTGGGTGGCTTCAAATGACTTGATTAAGAGTCCTTGACCTTAATTGGGGCCAATTTCGCCAAACAGGAAGTGCCCCTCACCAAACAGGAAGTGACCCTTTATCTCGTGAACCGTTTGTCGTACAGACGCGTGGGTGGCGTCAAATGACTTGATTAAGAGTCCTTGACCTTAACTCATCTGCTGCCATTTAACAATACCTTCGTACTCTCATATGCCAAACTGTCTCCATAGACTTCCATGTAATTCATAGTGCACGGATCATGCACACCCATGCCTAGATAATGCCCCACGTGTGTCCAGATTGCTCACAGCTTTCAAACAAAAAAATCCGAATGGAAATCCGCTCAGGCATTCATGAGATAGCAGCCATTATGTTTTCCTAAAATGTAAACAAAGATGGCTGCCATGTTTGAAAGATGGGGTTGCTATGGGGGTTAAACATGCAATTTCGCGATCGCTATCATGCCTACTACATTTTTTGGGGTAATTATTATTATTATTATTTTTTTTTTGATTTTTTTTTCTTTTTAATTCTCGGGTTCCTCGGGCATGGCAGGGCCGTACAACGGGATTTTTTCGGGCTCCTCGGCCATGGCAGCACATGAGTTAATTGGGGCCTATTTCGCCAAACAAGAAGTGCCCCTCACCAAACAGGAAGTGACCCTTTATCTCGTGAACCGTTTGTCGTACAGACGCGTGGGTGGCGCCATATGACTTGATTAAGAGTCCTTGACCTTAATTGGGGCCTATTTTGCCAAACAGGAAGTGCCCCTAAACAAACAGGAAGTGACCCTTTATCTCGTGAACCGTCTGTCGTACAGACGCGTGGGTGGCGCCATATGACTTGATTAAGAGTCCTTGACCTTAATTGGGGCCCATTTCGCCAAACAGGAAGTGCCCTTCACCAAACAGGAAGTGACCATATATCTCGTGAACTGTCTGTCGTACAGACGCGTGGATGGCGCCATATGACTTGATTAAGAGTCCTTAACCTTAATTGGGGCCTATTTCGCCAAACAGTAAGTGCCCCTCACCAAACAGGAAGTGACCCTTTATCTCGTGAACCGTTTGTCGTACAGACGAGTGGGTGGCCCCATATGACTTGATTAAGAGTCCTTAACCTTAATTGGGGCCTATTTCGCCAAATAGGAATTGCCCCTCACCAAACAGGGGGGAACATCCAGGGTTTAGTATATATTCAAGTGAACATTTTCTATTGATCATAGATTTTGTGAATGGTGTTAAGTTGCTTGTCTATTGGGGTAATAAAGGTAGGCAGCTCCACAGTAAATCTTCTATGTTGAATGGAGTTGGAGAAGATGGAAATGTCTGGGGTGGCAACAAAACCTAATTTATACTTCCTCATACGGCAGTGTCACTTGCAGCCAGAAAGCAACAACCCGATACAACACTTTGTTGGTTTAGATTGTTCATTTTGGCATGGTCTGTATTGTCATATTATTATTCTGATACTGGTGTGGGTACGGCTAGTTGCATTGGATCGTTCAAACTTAATAATCATGAAGCCAAAATGGGGAAAAAAAACATTTACAATGTCCCTCTGTGCACCAAGCATCCAATGTTTTCGTGTGACAACTTATCAATGCAAAATAAAATATGTCCAGAAGTGTGGTTTAGGCCTAATCTACACCAATACAAATTCCACTTCCCCGGGTTGGCCCTCTATGCCTCCACACGGACCTGTGTAGAAAATAATTTCTGCCCACATGAAAACGCAAAACTCTATAAATCCCTGTCTGCGCATCACTGAAGCGGGTGGCCGCGTCCCCTGCTCTCATATAGCTGAGCTGCAGTCATTGCAGCGCAGCTATCTATAGGCTATGCATCGTCCAAGTTTCACAATCTTCACACTTTAACATGCACAATTGCTATTTAATTCATTTAACTCTTATACTGCTTTGGACGTTCCTGTTCGCCCCAATTATATTGAGTGAGGACGGCCAATACGGCCGTTCGTTCGTTTGATGTTTTTTATGGATTATGATAAAAGCGGTCCTTGCGCAACTTGTGAATCTATAATTGGTCGTCGGGGTCTTTTGAGGACAGCCGGAAACCGTTCATAAAAAAAAAAAAGTAAACAGACTGTCCTGGCTCCGCCTGCCCAGAGCGACTCTGCGCCTGCCTAGCCTTGAGGGACTATATTGTTTTATGCATCGGGCTGTTAGTAGAGAAAGAGAGAGAGAAACGTTGGTAAAAGCGATCATTTTGTCGGAAATCAGTTGTTTTATAGTATTAGTAGTATAGTAATTGTAGTAGGTAGTAGTATTTAGCAGTAGACCTACTAGAATATTGAGATGTATTAGGCCAAGTACTATTGCCTCCGACATCTCAACACCACACTACGTGGGGGGAGAGAGTCTGACATTCCGGGCAGACAATCCATTTCGGCGGGGGGGGGCTAAAGCCTATTGACGTCACACACACACACACACACACACATACACACACACACATGCGCGACGGCGACGTGGCGTGACATTGCAAAAATACGTTATTTCTCATAACATATTATATGTCTGCATGTTTACGTTAGTGCAAAATGGTATTAAAACGTGAAGAAACGGCACTATTTCATAGTTTATTAAAATAATACGAGTCAAGTCTGACTCCGCCATGACAGTTTTCACGGACCAATCAGAGTCCACTAGACTCTCACGTGGGCAGAGGACACCAATCAGAGTCCACGAGTGAGTCTTACGTGAGCTCAAGAGCTCTGTTTGGAGGGGGCTGGGACCGGAGCAGCCACACACGTGCCCCAAGCATACAACCCTGATTGGCCCATTCAATGCGCCCGCTCTTCGGGCGCCTTCGAAATAGATTAAAATGTGTGCAGCTTCAGTCCACACTACAAACCACCCACCAGCAGGGGGGGGTGATGTGCGGACTGAAGTGTCAGGCTACAAGTACTAGGCCCTGCTCAGTATCAATCCGCCGAAGCAAAGCGACCATCCCCCACCACCCCACGGCCGAGGTCCACGGAAGGAAAGTTTCGACAACAAACTTTGTTAGAATTAGGATTACAAACCTACCCGCGTTGGTGACCCAGGACCAGGCAGCGCCCACCACGAATGGTGGTGGTGGTCGTGATGATGATGATGATGATGAAGAAGAAGAGAAAAAGATTCCTGTAGTGTAGCCGTTGGCTTTGAAGAGAAACATTCCATTTCTTGGTGCCGTTGGTCGCGAAGAACCGGGTCAAAAAGTGCATCAAGAGCCTCCTGATATCCCGATATGGACTCGGAGACCCCCGCCATACCTGACACCCCCGCCGTTCGTTCCTGAGAGTGAGACCCCCGCGCTGGATGGATCGGCACGGCACAGTGGACACACATCTCGGGCGCAGTAGAGACCGCCGCCACCCATTCAACAGCCAGACGTACAGAGGCAGAGACTCACTGGACGATGGCCATGATTCTACTGTCCAGAGTGGTAAGACTTAGACTTAAAGTTGTACTATGTAACTTTTTTTATAAAACAAATCTTAAAATTCTCCTAACTATTAAATCACAAAAGTTTTAGAAGATCCGCGCCGTGAATTTCAGCCTGTAAAGCCTTCTCTGTATGTAAACTGAGATCCTTGCCGTGGACCGGATCTCGCGCCAAAATTGCGTCATCACACTACCGGCCAATCACAGCGAGGGTTATACAACTGCCGGCCAATCACAGCGCATCTTGAAGTGGGGTCGCTATGGCAGCCATATTTGTTGTCGCCCGTTTGTACCATCCCTTCTCTAGGTAATTTCGCCTACCAGGCAGGGTGAAGGAGTCCGTATCTCTGGAATTACTGAACGCACAGGAACAAGGGACCCCTTAAAAGATAGATCTCAGCGAGGTGGAGGCAGACGCGGGGGTCTGAAGGTACGAAAAACGTCCGAAAGACGCGGACGCGACCGCGGTTTGCTATAGGGCTAATGACCACTAGTTGGGCATCTTACACAGTATGGCTTTAAATCCAGTGCATCTGCATGTATGTATAGTATACTGTATGTGAATCGCTTCAGGCTTTCCACTGCATCCGTGAGGAAGCTTGGTTTGATTGACAAGCCTAAAGTCTGGTCTGGTCAGACGTGATCTCTATTGCGAATACACCAGTGGGATCCGGTCTAGAGCCCGCCTACTGCATCCGGTTATTTACACGCACACATAGACTACATGCAAGAAACGTTTCCGTATCCGGACCGGATCAGCAACTTGATCCAAGCATAGAGTTAGGATCCAAGTGCATATGCGTTTGTTTTTGCTACACAGGACACACGTGGATTTCCTATTACGCGCGTGCACGTACCGCATGTAGTGTACGGTGCACGGCACAGGTTAGCATTTAGCCAGCTACTATGATTATTTGATGGGATTTTAGGATTTAGTGGCTTAGTTTGTTTGTGCGTGCGTACGATGCGTGTGAGAGAGAGAGAGAGAGGTTTCTTTTTACGTGTGGTGCACGTGCGGTGCACGCGCGTGCACGTACAGTGTTCGTTGCACGCGCGTGATCGTACTGTGCACGTGTACGGTGCACACCCGCACACCCGTAGCCTTTCAATTCAATTCAATTCAATTCAAAGGAGCTTTATTGGCATGAGAAAATATAGTTTACATTGCCAAAGCAAGTGTTATAAATAAAAACAGTTGAAAATGGGGAAGATAGCCTATACAGTTGGAGGAAGTACAGCTTTGTGTAAACAGAGCTATGTTGCATTGTGACATTTTATATATACATACAGGATATAAAGGGCATTTCACTGTGACAGTAAATGCATGGTAACTATTTACTATATCTGCATTTTATGTATTACATTATGAACTTATTGTAAGTCACTCATATTTGCTAATGTCAAAATTGTAAATTGATTTGTTTACATATAAACTATTTGATATTTTCCTGGCTATGATTTTAGATGATGAGTCGGATGGACTGGAGAGGTGCCGGGGACTCCTTGTGTTCTTAGGTCTATACCGTTTGGAGGTAATAGAGGTAAGGAGAAAACAAAAACTGATGCATTTTGTATAATTCTATAGCATTTTAGAGTAGATACAGCTATCTGTTTGTTCAATGCTTTTATCATTTACATCATAATGTCATGGACCTGTCTGAGACATGCTGGGTGTGTAAATAATTGATTTCATTTTGTGCACATCGTTTACTAGTTTATATTTTACTACTGTGATTTCAGAAGAGTCAAGTGCGGCACAGCCTACTTCTTCATTGCCACATCGTGGTCGTCCAAGGACAAGGATAGGTAAAGAACAAAAACCTTTTTTCTGTAAATCAGACTTAGACATCAAAGGGGGCTTGAGCCCATGCCCTTTATCCATCTGTAAAAAGTGCCCTCTCCAGACCATGAATTCTGTTTTTACATAATTACTAGTATATACTGTATAGAATGTTAGAGAGGCAGGGGCTGAAATGTCTAAAACAGCCTTTTGATGAAAATAGTAGGCCCCCAACCTCCACGCATTCTGCTGTGACGCGTTGTGAGCTTGGAGGTGTACTATTTTTCATGTATTTTATTGCGACAACACTGCTTACTCGTAGTAATTATGTATTTGTATAATTTACAGATCGACCATGGGCTCGTGTAGGGGTAGGGGTGCAGAGTTCAGCAGACCCGGGGGAGCCCTTCTGGAGGAGCCTGGCTGGAGTGAAACAGAATGGGGAGCCCCAGAGACATTGAATTCACTGCAGTCCCTGGACCTGCTGCACTTTGTAGGCGCCCTTTGAATAAAAGTGTACCTATCAATGGAAATATCTTGGTTTGGTTTGTACAGTTCACGGAATTTGGAGACAAGATAATCTAGAACTGGGCGTATTTTGAACATCCTGTCACCACTCTTTGCATCTGGACCTGTGTTATCTAACAGTTCCAGGTAGTCCACTGGATCTTGGGACTTGAGAGCACCAGCATGATAGCATTAGAAGCGGGTGTGAAATATGGGATAAAATCTTATATTCTCTGTGATTCAGGTACAGGTTACTGTTTCAATATGAAACCCTACTGTGGAGAATCTGTTTCCCTGCTTGAGACGGTTGAATTCCTCCTTGATGGGCTAGCAGGTTATGGATATCGATTATTTATGGATAATTGTATCACACACACACACACACACACACATGCACACACACCCACGCACGCACACACACCCGCACACATATACACTCTGTAGACATGTAGTGGTTGAGGCCTGTGCAGCAAGAGCCGTCGCAGACTGCGTCCGCGTCTGAAGACGGGTCTTATGACCCGTCTCATGACGCGTCAGTGCTTAAATAGCGGTCAAGACGCAGCTTTGCGTCCAGGACGGAGCTCCCGCGGCTCAAGACGCGATTCTCGGTTTCAATCACTTCAATCACGTCTTTGCGTCTTCTAGACGCGAAACCGCGGCTCAAGACGCGATTCTCGGTTTCAATCACGTCTTTTAACCTCAAAGACGCGGCTTGGACACTACAATCGCGTCTTTGATCCCAAAGACGAGGCTTGGAATCGCGTCTGGCTGGAACTCGGTGTGGCCGTAAAGGAGACATGTAACCCGCAAAGTCTGCTGTGTGCTGTCCTTGTATCTATTAGATACATTTTACTATTATTTATTGTCAATGGAACATGCTATATTCTACCATATTGTCGGCATTATAGTGTGTCATAACGTTTTTAGTGCGAAAATATATCTTTTCGTTTCTTTTTTTTTTTAGCATTTAAAAAAAAAAGGCAGGTTATATCTGCCTGGATTCATGGCACAGAGCAGAACGTTTAGCTCAGTCGCTAGAGCGGCCGCCCCGTTGACCGGAGGTTGCCGGTTCGATCTCCGCCTCAGTCACTCTTTATTTCTAAGCACTGTGAAACACGTTTTCTTGCGGCTCCAGACGCGAATCTCGTTTCAATCACGTCTTTGAGCCAAAAGACAGGGCTTGGACCGCGTCTTTGAGCCCAAAGACGGGGCTTGGACACTACAATCGCGTCTTTGGGGGCTTGGACCGCGTCTTTGAGCCCAAAGACGGGGCTTGGACACTACAATCGCGTCTTTGATCCCAAAGACGTGGCTTGGAGGCTACCGCGTCTGGCTGGAACTCGGAGCGGAGTCAAGTTCATTGAAAATAACGGGGCCGTATGTTTTGACGCGGCGCCTCCGTGCGGCCGATGTGTCTAGTGTGTGTTCCCCTTCAGACGTCTGCTGTCTGCTCTCCGTGAAAAAAAAAAAAAAAAGGGTGTCTATTGTATGTATTTTTTGATGGAGAATTCAAATATTACCTTCTTTTTTTGCATAGGACAACTCTAACCTGCATCAATTGGTATTTTATAATTGCCAATTGTACCCTATCCATCTAAAAAACAAATTGGATGTCTATTGTAGGTATTTTTTGATGGAGAATTCAAATATGACCTTCTTTTTTGCATAGGACAACTCTAACCTGCATCAATTGGTATTTTATAATTGTCAATTGTACCCTATCCATCTAAAAAAACAAATTGGATCTCTATTGTATGTATTTTTTGATGGAAAATTAAAATATTACCTTCTTTTTTTAGATAGGACAACTCTAACCTGCATCAATTGGTGCATCAACCTTCTATCTATCTATCTATTTATACTTCACCTTTAGTCAAGAAGAGAGTTCAGCCTCAGGAACTTGCACACCTGGAACTGTGTCATGACTGTGTCATGGAGCTAAGCAGAACTATGTTAAATACTCACAATGAGTCTGATGGACCAATCAGAGTGGTGGTGGGGGGAGGGATCAACAATAGACAGAAACTGGATAATGCTTTGTTAACTGTCCCACCTAAGTCCCTGCTAGTCTGAACAAATCACCTTCCCTCTCATAACACTACTACTACTACTACTACTACTACTACTACTACTACTACTACTACTACTACTACTACTACTACTACTACATTTATATAAAGCTGCTCTTGCATTTCAATTCAAGTCTGACACAAGTTAAGGTTAACTTAGGTAGTAGTTCATTTTGCTGGCTTTTGTGTGTGAGTGTGTAGGCCCACAAATTATTATAATTGTCTGTCATTAAGTGACTCAAAGGGAGACGTCTAATGGGTGTTTATTATTTTAATATTAACTGTGGGAAGATTATATATATTTTATTTTGCACTTACAGTGTTGTGATATTATTCCTGAAGGAAGAGGGGTATTTTCACAGCCCAGGCTTTGAACCTAAATGCTGTTTACATGCTCTATAAATATTTATTTCTATATAAAACTCAGTTGTGTGGAGTTATTGTGTGCCTTTTCTTGTAGCTAAAGAGTCCATTTGTTCACTAGACATTAAGTCAAGGTTACTATTTTGAGTTGAAGCCAAGTGTTTTATTACTTTGTGGTTTAACATTATTTAAAAGGCAAATTCATTGTTATGGTTACTTTAGAAGACTGCTTTTGCATTCATGAGTTAAAAAGAGAGCCAAGCTAATTCAAAGAGTTAAGTTAAAGGAACACAAAACGTGACTTAACTCACAGCTGCCATTGGACAGACAGTTATAACATACTCTTATCTTTCACAGAACAGACAATTATCATTTATTTTATCTATTTGAGACATGTAGCTGCTCTAGGGGAAATAGAGCATTAATTTGGGATCAGCCTATTCAATTGATAATGACCAATGGGTGCCAGTTTCTAAGTAGTTAAGCATATTACCATAACAATATATGTGGCCTAGACATGGATATTGCCCACTCAACTCGTAATCTACAGAAATGTCCACCACATCACACAGTATAAAACCTAGTAGAGAAATCTGCCTTCTCCTGTATTGTATTAGTGACATTCATTAATAAATAGTAAAATAACAGGACAGAGCAGAACAGGCCTCTGCTGTGTCTTTATTATGGGTGCATTCCAATGCAAATGGATACTCTGGAACAATCTGAAACAATGTATCTTTCCTGTGGCTGTTATAATGAACACAAACAGATCAGAACGTAATTTAACATTAACCAGTTACATTTATCATACAACAATGTAAGGGATGGATTCCTTTCTATTGTGTGAGTTACTTAAATGCTGATCAATATGTGAATCTGGCTCTTATCAGGTGGGTGTTTTCTCTCCCTGTCCTGTGCTGTCCTCAGTTAAACCAAGACAGTGCTGTTGTCACCAATGTGGAAAAAGCTTCAGCTCAATTTATTATCTCAAAGTAGACCAGAAAATACACACAGGAGAGAAGCCATTCAGCTGTGAACAATGTGGGAAGTATTTTGCTAAAAGATCACAAGCGTTCACATACTGGAGAGAAACCTTATTGTTGTGACCAGTGTGGGAAAAGATTTGTTCAAAAGGGGATTTTAAAAGAACACCAGAGAATTCACACTAGAGAGAAGCCCTATTGCTGTGACCAGTGTGGGAAAAGCTTTATTCGATTGTCTTATCTCAAAATACATGAACGAATTCACACAGGAGAGAAACCATACGGCTGTGTCCAATGTGGTGAAAAGATAGTCCGAAAGTGCACCAGAGATTTCACACCGAAGATGATGCATATCACTGAACATTTTCGCACACTGGACACAGCAGTATATGGCTTCTCACCAGTGTGGATTTTCAGGTGTCTTTTCAGAGCCGTCTTCAGAGTGAACCTTTTCCCACATTGGTGACAGCAGTAAGGTCTCTCTCCAGTGTGAATCTTCTTGTGTTGTACGAGGCTAGATTTTACAGTGAAACGTTTGCCACAGTGTTCACAGCAGTAAGGCTTTTCTTCGGTGTGAAATCTCTGGTGCACTTTCGGAGCAGCCATTAAACTGAACTTTTCCCCACATTGGACACAGCCGTATGGTTTCTCTCCTGTGTGTATTTTCTGGTCTACTTTGAGATAATAAATTGAGCTGAAGCTTTTTCCACATTGGTGACAACAGCACTGTCTTGGTTTAACTGAGGACAGCACAGGACAGGGAGAGAAAACACCCACCTGATAAGAGCCAGATTCACATATTGATCAGCATTTAAGTAACTCACACAATAGAAAGGAATCCATCCCTTACATTGTTGTATGATAAATGTAACTGGTTAATGTTAAATTACGTTCTGATCTGTTTGTGTTCATTATAACAGCCACAGGAAAGATACATTGTTTCAGATTGTTCCAGAGTATCCATTTGCATTGGAATGCACCCATAATAAAGACACAGCAGAGGCCTGTTCTGCTCTGTCCTGTTATTTTACTATTTATTAATGAATGTCACTAATACAATACAGGAGAAGGCAGATTTCTCTACTAGGTTTTATACTGTGTGATGTGGTGGACATTTCTGTAGATTACGAGTTGAGTGGGCAATATCCATGTCTAGGCCACATATATTGTTATGGTAATATGCTTAACTACTTAGAAACTGGCACCCATTGGTCATTATCAATTGAATAGGCTGATCCCAAATTAATGCTCTATTTCCCCTAGAGCAGCTACATGTCTCAAATAGATAAAATAAATGATAATTGTCTGTTCTGTGAAAGATAAGAGTATGTTATAACTGTCTGTCCAATGGCAGCTGTGAGTTAAGTCACGTTTTGTGTTCCTTTAACTTAACTCTTTGAATTAGCTTGGCTCTCTTTTTAACTCATGAATGCAAAAGCAGTCTTCTAAAGTAACCATAACAATGAATTTGCCTTTTAAATAATGTTAAACCACAAAGTAATAAAACACTTCAACTCAAAATAGTAACCTTGACTTAATGTCTAGTGAACAAATGGACTCTTTAGCTACAAGAAAAGGCACACAATAACTCCACACAACTGAGTTTTATATAGAAATAAATATTTATAGAGCATGTAAACAGCATTTAGGTTCAAAGCCTGGGCTGTGAAAATACCCCTCTTCCTTCAGGAATAATATCACAACACTGTAAGTGCAAAATAAAATATATATAATCTTCCCACAGTTAATATTAACGCCATAAACGTCTTATACGTCTTTGGACCTCGGTGCCATAAACGTCTTTTACGTCTTTTTAATTAATCAAAAGTTTTATAATTTTTTCATAATTGTAATTTCAAAAAAATCGCTCTAGAAGTTGGCCATATGCCTCCGTGACCTGAGCGATACGGCCGATTTGACTGTAGCACCAGTGTAACACAGTCCGGCGGAAAATCGGTATAGCCGAAGATTGGTTCCGGCCGTTTAAATGTTATCTAAAACGTTCGTTTATACACTTTCCCGTGCATCCCTGACGAACTATAAGTACTCAAAAAACGCAGAAAATTCTCAGGATTCCAGCGGTGCCATCCATTCTTCTCTACCTATCCTTGATCGCGATCGCCAGGGTTCCGAAGTGTGTAGCATGCTAGCTAAAAGGCCTGGCCAAAATGTAAACAACAGGCCCAAACCAAAAAAAAGATGGACGTCTTCTTCCTTCTTCTGTTAGTTGATCAGATAGTAGGAGACCACCCTCTGGTGGTTTTCAAATGGTATTGCACTCCAGATTGCACACAGGGCCCATCACAGCACACACATATGATGATGATCAAGACATCTTACACATGTTCTATTGAAGCCCAAATCTAATGATAGGATATATATATATATATAAATATACATGTTTTCCTTTGTAAGAGGGGTAGTGTGGCTTTCGATAGAAGCATAGATTTATATATGTAATTTAAGTACAAAATATGATTTTGGCCCCCATAAAAAGGCAAAATTAAGCAAAATGGCTGGCACCAGTTTTGTAGATTTTGAATAAAGGGTGGCATTCTCTGAGTTAAAATAATAAACACCCATTAGACGTCTCCCTTTGAGTCACTTAATGACAGACAATTATAATAATTTGTGGGCCTACACACTCACACACAAAAGCCAGCAAAATGAACTACTACCTAAGTTAACCTTAACTTGTGTCAGACTTGAATTCAAATGCAAGAGCAGCTTTATATAAATGTAGTAGTAGTAGTAGTAGTAGTAGTAGTAGTAGTAGTGTTATGAGAGGGAAGGTGATTTGTTCAGACTAGCAGGGACTTAGGTGGGACAGTTAACAAAGCATTATCCAGTTTCTGTCTATTGTTGATCCCTCCCCCCACCACCACTCTGATTGGTCCATCAGACTCATTGTGAGTATTTAACATAGTTCTGCTTAGCTCCATGACACAGTCATGACACAGTTCCAGGTGTGCAAGTTCCTGAGGCTGAACTCTCTTCTTGACTAAAGGTGAAGTATAAATAGATAGATAGATAGATAGATAGATAGATAGATAGAAGGTTGATGCACCAATTGATGCAGGTTAGAGTTGTCCTATCTAAAAAAATAAGGTAATATTTTAATTTTCCATCAAAAAATACATACAATAGAGATCCAATTTGTTTTTTTTTAGATTGATAGGGTACTATTGGCAATTATAAAATACCAATTGATGCAGGTTAGAGTTGTCCTATCTAAAAAAGAAGGTAATATTTGAATTTTCCATCAAAAAATACATACAATAGAGATCCAATTAGTTTTTTTAGATGGATAGGGTACAATTGACAATTATAAAATACCAATTGATGCAGGTTAGAGTTGTCCTATGCAAAAAAGAAGGTCATATTTGAATTCTCCATCAAAAAATACCTACAATAGACATCCAATTTGTTTTTTAGATGGATAGGGTACAATTGGCAATTATAAAATACCAATTGATGCATGTTAGAGTTGTCCTATGCAAAAAAGAAGGTAATATTTGAATTCTCCATCAAAAAATACATTCAATAGACACCCTTTTTTTTTTTTTTTTCACGGAGAGCAGACAGCAGACGTCTGAAGGGGAACACACACTAGACACATCGGCCGCACGGAGGCGCCGCGTCAAAACATACGGCCCCGTTATTTTCAATGCACTTGACTCCGCTCCGAGTTCCAGCCAGACGCGGTAGCCTCCAAGCCACGTCTTTGGGATCAAAGACGCGATTGTAGTGTCCAAGCCCCGTCTTTGGGCTCAAAGACGCGGTCCAAGCCCCCAAAGACGCGATTGTAGTGTCCAAGCCCCGTCTTTGGGCTCAAAGACGCGGCCCAAGCCCTGTCTTTTGGCTCAAAGACGTGATTGAAACGAGATTCGCGTCTGGAGCCGCAAGAAAACGTGTTTCACAGTGCTTAGAAATAAAGAGTGACTGAGGCGGGGATCGAACCGGCAACCTCCGGTCAACGGGGCGGCCGCTCTAGCGACTGAGCTAAACGTTCTGCTCTGTGCCATGAATCCAGGCAGATATAACCTGCCTTTTTTTTTTAAATGCTAAAAAAAAAAAGAAACGAAAAGATATATTTTCGCACTAAAAACGTTATGACACACTATAATGCCGACAATATGGTAGAATATAGCATGTTCCATTGACAATAAATAATAGTAAAATGTATCTAATAGATACAAGGACAGCACACAGCAGACTTTGCGGGTTACATGTCTCCTTTACGGCCACACCGAGTTCCAGCCAGACGCGATTCCAAGCCTCGTCTTTGGGATCAAAGACGCAATTGTAGTGTCCAAGCCGCGTCTTTGAGGTTAAAAGACGTGATTGAAACCGAGAATCGCGTCTTGAGCCGCGGTTTCGCGTCTAGAAGACGCAAAGACGTGATTGAAGTGATTGAAACCGAGAATCGCGTCTTGAGCCGCGGGAGCTCCGTCCTGGACGCAAAGCTGCGTCTTGACCGCTATTTAAGCACGGACGCGGCATCAGACGGGTCATAAGACGCGTCTTCAGACGTGGACGCAGAGAGTCAGCGGCTGTCTCTCAACAGGTAGGCCACAACCTTTTTCCATTTGCAGTATTACAATTGAGTTCTAGTGTCTAAAATGTTGTTTTATATTTTATTTTCATTTTCATCAATCATTTGTACTGTACTTCAACCTAAAAAGAACCCTGAAAGCAGAAGCAGGATTCAGGCTGAATCTCATGTCACTGTGTCAATGTTCTGCACTGCTCCTTACTACTGCTCTTACACACTAAAAGTGTGTAAAAAGCACTTGTTTTTATTTTTTTGAATTTGTTTGTAAACAACCACTGAGCATAGGTGTGATGTTACTGTGTGATGTTACTGCCAACACTAAAGGATAAAGAGAGATTTCTGCCTGAAAATGTCTCCTTCACAAAAATGCATTTTTCTCAGCTTTATGTTCTCAAAGAGCTGTTTTTTAGGCCATATTCAGCAGCTTCTAGCTAATGAATAGAACATGATAAAAACACAAAATCTTTTTCTGTTGCAAAGTAGACATTCTATTCTTCGTTGCCATATAATTGTTGTCTTTATAGTCAAAGACAATTTTCTCCAGTAGGCCTTCAAAGATGAGCGACAATTCTCAAATTTAGCTGGCAGTGGATGGAGCTTTTTGTTAAATTCTGTGGCAGTAAAAGAGTTAATATAAATTAGCAAACTATTTCTAGAGCAGGAGAGGGGAGAGTAATCGAAGCAGTAAACAAGTAGGCTACCGTTAGGTCTTGCTTCCATTGTGCGCTTTTCCTCCATTCCATTCAACTCATTCCATTCCATGAACACATTCACGACATGTTAACATTAGAGAGCTGTCTTGTTTAGGGATGGAGCTCTAATGAATGATTGTTTTAATGATATGTGTTACTCTTGTCAATTGTCATCTTCATAGATGGTGGTCAGCCACAAACTCAGTCGCAAAAGATCCAGTCCCAGTTATGTTCTGAATTTGTTGTCTCACATATCTTTCCACCGGCTCAATAAGCAGGATCGATAAGGTGCTCATTATCAATAACGAGCTACAGCCCTAGTATTGTTAACGGAGCATATCTGACGCTACGCGCCTGCCTCTTCCCTTGGTCAAATTTTGGATATCATAGGACGCCAGCGCCATCTAGCGGTTAGGATATAGACTGCCACCACTGACTGGCGCTTTATTCTGAAGAGCCCCGGAAGCTCTGTGCGTAGGCTAAATTTAGCAGTCAATGTGTTAATAAGCAGCCATGAATTATAAGCCAGCGATTGTTATAATTCAATAATAAGTCATGATTTTCTCTCCTATGACTTTTTATTGTGTGGGCAGCTATAGGAGGAGGCGACCAAAATTAGCTATACCGATGTTGCTTATTATAGCTTTTTAATTGCCTTGGCTTGAACTAAAACAATATTTGCCTAGCCTATACATTTTATGATGATTTGGAAAGCCCGACCTGTTTAACGTGTGTGCTGCGTAGATCGAGGCAGAGGCAAGCAAAGAACTTCTCCGTTTATGCTGTCCACACGGCAAAAGAAACACGCCCGGGTAACAAAAATGCACTGCAGCCGGAGTTTTGAAAACTATTCGTCTAGTCCTCCGTTTTCATGCGTTTGCATGTGGACTCCCATGGGTAATCGTGGCTCTACCTCCCCGGTCAAATGAAATCTGGCGTCGTGTGGACTGCCCCTTAGTCTTGTTTATAGTAAATGTGGCCTGACTATTTTCAAGTTTAAATTCCTATTCTCTATAAAGGTACAGGAGTACCTATTGTGCGTGCGTGCGTGCGCGTGTGTGGGGAGGTTTTGGTCATTAGACATTCATCAGGTCTCATGAAGGTCTAAGACTGAAACATCGATTTAATAAAGTATGCAGGACCTCTTAGATTTTATTATCAGAGATCCCGTTCTGAACATTTGCACCTGTAACCAACCTTTGAGGTGGGCATCGGCCTTCACCTAAAAATCCATTATCTACATAATTTGACCTAGGATGTGCGTCCATTATCCTGGACTGATCTGTAGACCAATAATGACATGATTCTAACAGTCCATTTAATCTGTTATTCCATGATGTTTTCTAAAAGCTAAAAGCAACACTATAATAAAGAAACATGAATTTTCAGAACAGAAACATTTTAAATGGGTGTGCTGTGAGGTAAGGGATCTGGATAATGGATAGAGGGCTGCTGGCACAAAAAAGGTTGAGAATCATTGATTTATACAGACAGACTTCACCATCACTTCTAGTTTAAGTTTCACTTCGGGTAAGAAGAGTCAACTCAAGGCCTTTTTTCCAACTAGCGCACCTGTTTCTGTTTCAATTTAAATGTTATGTAATATTATTGAATCTTGTTTAATTCATTTCAGAACAATCCAAAGCTGTGGTTGTAGAAGCCTCAGGTGAGTGCTGTTTATTTATTTATATTTTATTTTATAGATATGTTTTGGGGTTTTTATGCCTTTATTGACAGGACAGTAGACTGACAGGAAATGTGGAGAGAGATAGGAAGTGACACGCAGCAAAGGTCACACAACACGCTGTCAGTCTACAATGAGCCTATGTGGTATCAACCTTACCTGGACCAGTAGGCCAGCAGGAACCCCCTGTTTAAAGTTTGATGAAACTATGCAAAAAGAATGACCAGAAGAAAAACAACAATAGGAGATTAAAGGTGCATTCGGATACATAGCACTGAGCTCACTGGTCAATACAATCTATTACATGAGGGAGCTCCCAGTGCACGTATCAGAACTCACTCTATATTTCACTGACACAACTCAACACAACATGTTGATTACAAAGTGTTACTGTATCCAAAACGACTTTAGTTTTCATCAGGATACAATATATCCGATCCAGTGTCTGTAGTCTGTTCATCTGAAGAAAACTAAGATATGTATTTTTGCATCATTATATTTTTGCACTGGAAGGCTTGTAGAATATTCCAATGATTATGGAACCAACAACTCTATATTGTCAAATATTGCCAAATTTGAGAACACTTGCTAATATTGCAGTAACTGAGGGATACATCTTTACATTTTCAGAAAATATATATTATTACATTCTAGTGGGGAAGGCCACACTTGTCCCTGCATGTATTCCTATGAGCTGTGATTCCTATGAACACAAATGTGTTTGGGAGGAATTAATTGGCATAACGACTACTTTGGGAAGAAAAGGGGGTAAGAAATAATTGGCTATTTTAATGAATAAGAAGAATAAGCAGAGTAAGCATAAACTGTAATCAACAAAGAGAGAGACCAGAGGGAACAATACAATGCCTGAAGTGTTAGTATATGTACAGTATACTGTATGTGCACACTGGCTTCTCTATTTTCAAGTTGAGATTCCAATCCTACGTAATATCAACGCATAAGAGGTTGTTCAAAATAGGGGCCTTAGAGAGAAATTACGTAAAACATTTTTATATAATTATGTTTCCCAGTTTTCAAGGAGTTTCACCATTTGCTGCTCTGACTCTCACTCCTTCCAGATATTATTTATATTCATGATGTTCTTTATGATTTGATGTTTCTTCCTATAGAACGATTATCCAACATTTGCCCCTGGCATAACTCAGAGTGCTGTAGTATTTACATATGAGCTGGAGGGGAGTGATTAACATTATATTAGCCTATTAATAATTATTTAGTGACCCATTTTTAACAGAGACAAATAAATAATTCCACAGAGAAATTCCACATTTTGTCATGGGGTACAATAAAATATGGCCATGCAGTGTGGTTTAGTCAGTGTACACTATACAGGTACTGTATATGGCCTGACTATTTGCAAGTTTAAATTCCTATTCTATAAAGGTACAGGAGTTTTACATACACCTATTTTGGGTGTTGTACAGGCTATTATTTCATGTCAGCTCAAGACACAAATGGCTTACATAGTTATTACTAGTAAGACACCTCAGGGCGACAAGTGCTAAAGGGCGAGGTCACGCCATGTCTTGGCCATCTGGCCAGTAATATATATCAGACCAGTTACCCATATATGGAGAGTTGGAGACTCCTGGTACCCATATGTGGAGGGGGTCCGCTCACTATCCCGACTATCCGCTGTTCCGACATGGTCGGCAGGTTAGTTACTTAGCGTCGGCAGGTTAGTTACTTAGCGTAAGGCAGGTTAGTTACTTAGCGTAAGGCAGGTTAGTTACTTAGCGTCGGCAGGTTAGTTACTGAGGTAAGGTTTACTGAGGTTAGGTTTAGGGTTGGGGGTAGAGTTAGGGTTATAGTTTTAGTGTCGGAATAACGGCCCGTCGGCACACTGCTGCGGACCCATGTGGAGATCCATGTACTGTATATGGAGATATGCTGTGAGAGCCCAAACATGCTTACTCAGTTATTTGCTATGTGAAAGTCCTATGACGTCTATGACATCTGACATCATACAGTAGCCTACATACAATCCCTGTTATGCCCATACATGGAGATGTCTGTAGAACCGGCCACACAGATATGGGCTGTTTTGGTCCTCTGTCTTGGCCATATATGAATTATGTTAGTGTGGCCTCTATATACAGTATGGGCATTCCCATATGAAGTCCTGTTAGATATGGGCTTAATATTGATGACATCAGGGAACTCCATATATGGGCATTAAAGGGATTCTGTTAGTGTGGTTCCCCTGACATCACAGTGACGTCAGAGCATGATGTCAGAGCGGCAAACGATGACAAATGAATTTTCAGAGCAGAAACATCCTACATTGTAAATGAATGTGGGGTAAGGGACCTGGATAATGGATAGAGGGCTGCTGATCCATAAAAGGTTGAGAACCCATTGATTTAAAAACTAGAATTGACATATTGTCAATAATTGATCTGTGTTGAATCCAGATATTATTATTGTTATTAGTTTATTATTATGACGATTGTTATTGTTTTTATGTAAGGGATAATGAATGGCTCCGTGGGGATTGACGGTACATAACAGACCGACGACCGGATATCAGGCCGAAGGGCTGTTATGTACCGTGAATCCCCAAGGAGCCATTCATTATCCCACTTATTACCCGGATACTAAATAAAATTTATAATTTGACTCAAAACTAAAACAAAACAAAGTATTTCCTTGTTTACAGACGGCTGAAAGTGTTCCACAAGTGTTGTGCTGGGCGACACGGTCGCCTTGGAAAACAAGGAAGTGCTGATCAGATAGAATCCATTTACTGATACTACGTTGTCTATTTCTCGCTTAAAATATTTTTAAACACATTCTTAAGAGCAACGTTTAGTTGTAAATGTCGCTGTGTGTTTGTTTTCATGGCTGACACGTTGGATACAGCACAAGATTCACGCAATGCAGCTTGACTGCAGCAGGTGTTCTGAGTCTTTGGTTAGGCAGCGGTCTGATATAGAGCGGAGCGGTCTGTTATCCAGAAATAACAGACCGCTGATTTCAGCGATTGACCAATCAGAATCAAGCATTCAAACAAGCCGGGTAATAAGTTATTATAGATTATTGTTAGGCCTAGTGATGCAACTACGGACTCCGGAGATCTCTATCTTTATCTATGTATCTATCTATGTATCTATCTACTGTATCTATGTCTTTCTCTCTATTGATAGATGTATCTCTTTCTCTCTCTCTCTCTCGCTCTCTCTCTCTCGCGCTCCGTGCTTCTCTTCTGCCCACAACTAGCCAATAAATGATAAAAAAGGAGGGGCTGCTAAAAAGCGACTAGTCCCCCAAAAGAGGAGGAGTGCTGGAATTCACATCCTCTGTAAAGCCGACGGGCGCGTTCAATTGAAACGAACATGCTGTGAGCCTAGCTCCGCCTTAGCCTCCGCATTCTGTGTTTTCTGTGTTTCACAACACAGATCAATAAAGACTTCACCATCACTACTAGTTTCACTTTGAGTAAAAAGAGTCAACTCAACAGCTTTTTTCCAACTTATGTAAGCTTGTGTGTTTCTGTTTTAAATATTTGAATGTTTTATTCATTTCAGAACAATCCAAAGCTGTGGTTGCAGTTGCCTCAGGTGAGTGCTGTTTAAAGTTTGTTGAAACTATGCAAAAAGAATGACCAGAGAAGAAAAACAACAATAGGAGATTAAGGGTGCGTTCAGATATAGCAATGAGTGCACTGGTCATTACAAACATGATGCGCTCCCGATGTATGTATCGGAACGCACCCTATATTTCACTGACACAACTCAACACAACATGTTGATTACAAAGTGTTACATATCCAAACATTTGAAAACAACAACAAAAAAGTAAAGTACAAAAAACTATATAGCATAATTATATAGGCCGACAGTGTCAAATATTCCCAAAATTGAGATTATACAAACACTTGCTAATATTGCAGTAACTGTGGGATACAACGTCTTTTACGACATTTTAGCATGTTTTTTTTTACAATTTAGTGGGGAGCAGGGTTAATTTTGTTGACTAAGACTAAAAATATAAGTCCACTAAGATTTTGATATTTAGTCGAAGACTAGACTAGAGTCAAACAATTTCAGAAGACTAAACCGGACTAAGTCTAAATTGTATGATTTAGTCTTAACTGGTCTGGTGCCAAGGCCACTTGAGGACGCCAAAGACCTTGCCAGAGTCACTATAGACCAGCGCTGTAACATACGGGGACTCACGTAGCAGTGACGTGCGTGTTCACGTTTGTGCGTTTCATGAAAATGACCCGGATGAAGTTAGCTATAAGATTGCCATAGGCTATCACTCATGTTAGAAGCCCGATTTTCTGCGATTTAGTCGTAAATAAACCTTGTCCGCTTCCATAAGAGCACAGTTCAGAGAAAATGAGCTTCAAAGATGTGAGAATGCATTGGATTTGGCGGCGCGATTCGGCGGCGCGATTCGGCCTGGATGAAAATTTAGCCACAGGCTTCGGTGAGGCCTCCGAGTGTTTAATTCATTTTATTAAAAAAAACGAACTAGTTCGGGATCGGCACCCCCCCGTGAAACGTCCCGCCGCCGACAGCATAGATTCACAAAAAATTGGGGGGCTGTAAACTTGGCATCTGGCCATTTTCAATGGAAAAAAATCGTCGGAGCACGTAGCTCGGCTCCTTGGAAAGCGTAGGACGAGCCAGGACCACCAACGTCTTTACAAGCAGCTCAGGGTAAAAATAGCAAAAAAGACTAAGAGTCTAAGACTAAATCTAAGTCTAAGACTAAATGGAATTAGACCCAAATACATATTTTATCTTTACATTTGAGAATGTAGGCACGTATCCGTTCTCTTCAAATCGTGTTGGTTTTGCACAGAGAGTAGTAGACAGTGTCAGTGTAGACAGTAGACAGTGACAGTGTCAGATGTGATTGATACTGTTACTATATTATTTGCTGAGCAGAGATGTTCTACCTGGCAGTGGCACTGTGGCACACACTAAACATTGTAGCCTAGCCCTTGCAGTTTTACTTGAACATTAACATAAGTATTGTATTTGCTACTGTATATTAAGGTGCAATGGCATTACAGCCAAGATGGTGTTTTGTTTATTTTCTTTGAGAGCTCAGAATTGCACTGTATTTTTCTGACTCTTTTTGATATTGCAGAGTAGAAAAATTAGTTCAGTCATGTGGTTATATTTTGCCAAAAAGACTTAGCCTAAAAGACTAAGACTAAAAAACTAATCCCAAAAGACTAAAACTAGACTAAGACTAAAATGTTTTGATATTTAGTCGACTAGACTAAATAAAACAATTTCAGAAGACTAAACCGGACTAAGTCTAAATTATATGATTTAGTCTTAAGACTAAGACTAAATTAAAAAAATGTCTGACAAGATTAACACTGGTGGGGAGGGCAACATTAAAAGTCACTGCATGTATTCCTATGAGCTCTCCCCAAGGGTAGATATATCCTCACAGAAAACATACAATAGTCCTGGTCTCTATGCTGCCTCCCCCTGGTCAGTTGGGACTTTTGATGGAGGGAAAGGAACTGCTGACTGATAGCGGTTGTTTCAGTTTGATATAAAACAGTTGTCATAGTGACCGCTCCCATTGACTCCCAATCCTGCGGAATTCCTACATTTAACACCTGGTCAGAATAATAACATACATCTATGTAAGCTCACGTGTTTTTGTTTTAATTTAAATATTATTCATTAGTTTAATGTTGTTTTATTCATTTCAGAAAAACCCAAAGGATACGTGTTTGCTCGAGTGTTGTTTAATGTTTGTTGAAACTATTCAAATAGAATAGACCAAACGAATACATGATGCGCTCCTGGTGCGCGTATCAGAACGCACCCTATATTTCACTGACACAACTCAACACAACATTATTACAAAGTGTTACTGTACATATCCAAACATTTGAAAACAACAGCTTTAGTTTTCATCACAATACTCTAGGCCTATATCCGATCCAGTGTCCGTAGTCTGTTCATCTGAAGTATAAAAAACTAAGCTGTCTCTTTGCCGATTAGTGTGGTTACCCCTGCAGGGCAAACAGACTATAGTATTTGTCCGACTTTATTCCATCTTTCTTTCCATATGGGTATAAAAGGCACAAGGACTGACATAGAGATCTCCATGTATGGCCATTAATGTATTAGTGAATACATTTCCCCCATTGACCTAAATGGGGAAAATTCATTTGCAAGTAAATAAGTATGACAAGTATGAGGTTGCGGTTTACTGTCAGAACCTTGTTCGTATGTATAGGCGGTCGCTTGTCGCTCTGAGGCGTCTTACTAGTATTATTGTGACCGTAGGTTGCAGTTAACTATGAAAACCAGTATGTCTTGTATGTACGTACGTATAGCTGTTGACCTGTTTGTTGACATTGTGACATCACATTGTTGTAACATCACCTCATCAAAGATCAAACCCTGGCTATCCATACATGGAGAAGACTGGATCATCACCTAGATCTCCATATATATATATATATATATATATATATATATATATATATATATATATATATATATATATATATATATATATATATGACCTCTACATCTGATTCCCAGATGATGCCTGTTAGGGCAGCCACACACAATCCATTTTATGCCCATCAATATTATTCCCATATCTGGGAATGCCCATACAATAGCTGCTGACCTGTTTGTTGACATTTGTAGCGGTTTGTTAGAGGCTCTGAAATTGACGTGCGGGGTGCCAGTCAGGCTTAGCCTGACAATAAAGAAAATACAAATAATAACAAGCGCTACAAAGCCTACATACATATAAAGTATGGACCCTTTTCCAAACTCAGGAGTAACCCAGTTAATACCATAAACCTTTTTTTTTCCATAAACCATAAACCAGCAGAAAAACATATGCACAACAATGAATGAGAATAATAAGGAGACCACACTCACAGTACCAGTACCAGTTTGAGGGGTTTGTATTCAGTTCAGGGGGGGTCAGAGATAAGTTCAGTTCAAGTCATTCCATTCAGAGCAAAATAGCAAATAGAAACGTATTCCCAACAAAAGAAACTCAGAAAAATCAAACTCAAAGTTCTCCTTTAAGTGACCCACAAAATCTCAAAGAAAAACGAAAACTTCCCCTTTAAAGAAAATAAATTCACTTCAGGTTTCCTCTTCGTGGGATAAACTTTTGTTTTTGACCGACCTGTATTGAGTTGTTCACGGGATCTGTTCACGGAATCCGGGCCATGTAGATGCTCGCTCAAACTGTGTCACCGCGCCAGTTTAACACAGGGAAACACCATGTAGCTGTAGCATGCAGCCACGCACACACACACCGCAGGCACGGCGGCTCGTGTGTGACAGAGTAGGTGTAGCGCTGTTAGCAGCTCTCCTCCTCCAGCCAGCCCAGTGAGGGGAAAGGACGTCCATTCCAGTCTGCAGCCGATTCTCCTCCTGGCAAGCCGTAGACTTTGTTGCGAGCCCGTAACGAACGTAACCTGTCTAGACTGAGAGCTAAGGCTAACAAACAGTCGCGCTAGCACTGTCCCTCCTGCACCGTCTCTGTCGGCAGCCTCTGGCTCTGTCCACTAGCCTCCTCCTCCAGCAGCAGCCCTGACTCGCGCCGATTCCATTCATAAAATGGGACGGACCAACACGTTGCATGATGCGGGTGAGTGGATGAGCGTGGGTGTGCGCGTTGTGACTTGAGTGACAGGTTCGGTGACAGTTAAAGGGATATTCCACTTTCAAAAAAACTTTTTGTCATTGTATGGTCTAATCAGGCTTGTATGAACACCCTGAACAGATTTAAATGTTCTTCGTTCAGTATTTAGATATTTGATGTAAATGTTACCAGGCCCTCTAGGCCCAGGGCCTCTCCCCACACACACTCATTGTAACTTCAAACTCCATTTTAACCATGATAGATTCATTAAAAACACCCATTATTTTTTCTGGTGACTCATACTACCCTCCTAATACGTGAGCAGGCCGTGTTTTTTCCATAACGTTTTTCGTGTAGTTTTTATATATTTTTATTATATTTTTTATTATTTATTATATTATATTGTATTAACTTTTTTCCATTTTCACAAAGAATTATTAAAAATACATGAAAAACTTTATGGAAAAAAACACGGCCTGCTCACGTATTAGGAGGGTAGTATGAGTCACCAGAAAAAATAATGTGTGTTTTGTATGTACGTACGTATAGCTGTTGACCTGTTTGTTGACATTGTGACATCACATTGTTGTAACATCACCTCATCAAAGATCAAACCCTGGCTATCCATACATGGAGAAGACTGGATCATCACCTAGATCTCCATATATATATATATATATATATATATATATATGACCTCTACATCTGATTCCCAGATGATGCCTGTTAGGGCAGCCACACACAATCCATTTTATGCCCATCAATATTATTCCCATATCTGGGAATGCCCATACAATAGCTGCTGACCTGTTTGTTGACATTTGTAGCGTGTTTTTTCCATAACGTTTTTCGTGTAGTTTTTATATATTTTTATTATATTTTTTATTATTTATTATATTATATTGTATTAACTTTTTTCCATTTTCACAAAGAATTATTAAAAATACATGAAAAACTTTATGGAAAAAAACACGGCCTGCTCACGTATTAGGAGGGTAGTATGAGTCACCAGAAAAAATAATGTGTGTTTTTAATGAATCTATCATGGTTAAAATGGAGTTTGAAGTTACAATGAGTGTGTGTGGGGAGAGGCCCTGAGCCTGGAGGGCCAGATAACTTTTACATCAAATATCTAAATACTGAATGAAGAAAACTAAAAACTGTTCAGGGTGTTCATACAAGCCTGATTAGACCATACAATGACAAAAAGTTTTTTGAAAGTGGAATATCCCTTTAAAAATAACGGTGGCAGAGTGACAGATCGCCACACATTGTGACATCACATTGTTGAAATCAAAGATCAAACCCTGGATATTCATACATGGAGAAGACTGGATCATCACCTAGATCTCCATATATGGAGCTGACCTCTAATCTGATTCCCAGATGATGCCCTGTTAGGGCAACCAATAGAATCCCTTGTCCGCCCATCAATATTAAGCCTAT
Organism: Nannobrachium achirus; assembly: GCF_963921795.1. Taxonomy (NCBI): domain Eukaryota; kingdom Metazoa; phylum Chordata; class Actinopteri; order Myctophiformes; family Myctophidae; genus Nannobrachium; species Nannobrachium achirus. Next base: position 46,028 of record NW_027664623.1, read on the forward strand.
ATCTGGGAATGCACATATGGACATAATGTGTCAGTTTAACCAGTGCGACACAATTTGACACGGCTGAATATTTCACATTTTCGGGTTGCTTATTTGCGTTGCGTCGCCAATTCGCCAGTGTGTAATGACCTTAAGCATAAACTGTATTCAACAAATATTCAATAATAGAATGTAATGTGTTAAAGTGTAGGTATTATGTAAAATATGTCTGCACACTGGCTTGTCTATTTTCAAGTTGAAATTCCAATTAAAGGTGCAGGAGTTTTATATTATACCCAGAGTGGTGTGCAGTGCAGGCTATTATTTCATGTCAGCTCAATACAAGAAGACATAGTGTTTGTGCTTATGTGTGTGAGAGACAGAGTCAGAGAGAGACATTTGGTAAAACATTGTTACAGTTTTCAAGGAATTTTACCGTTTTGAATCAAGAATCAACAATTGTCTGTTAAACTGACTCCCACTCATTCCAGATTTCCTTCCAGACTTGTTTTGCATCTAATCCCATGTACAACACACTGATTTCTTTTTTTAAACACTTTAACTAATGTTCGTGAGTTTATCATGCAGTATGCCTTACATGTAAATATGTAGATTGTATTTTGTTTTTCTTATTTGACCTCCTTTCCCCCTTGTCCCCCCCCCCCCTTCTTATTCCCCACAGTTGTCCCTTCCCCACGTATGTATGGTTCCATAAGGCCGTCAGTGGTCAGTGCTCAGTCCTCACCTTCTTGTAAACCAAGGACACACACACACACACACACCCTTAAAGGTCCAGTTCAGTCAAATAAATATGATAACAAGTGTATTCCCAGTGTGACAACAAAGATGATGTTAAATTCATGAAAAGAGAACGTTACATTTCCCCACGTATGTATCGTTCCATAAGGCTGTCAGTGTCAGTCTTCAGTGCTCAGTCCTCACCTTCTTGTAAACCAAGGACACGCGCGCACGCACGCACGCACGCACGCACGCACGCACGCACGCACGCACGCACACACACACACACACACACACACACACACACACACACACACACACACACACACACACACACACACACACACACACACAGAGCTAACAGCTCCTTAGTTAAAGTGGCATCAGTGATGGAGGTTTAAGATTGGCTCTTACTGGGTAGAATTAACACTGTAGAGGCATTTAATCACCCAAACCTCTATTGGTGAAGGCCCAGGGTGTCTTGACTCTGTTATTTTCACACAAAAAAAGAAGAAAAAATGCTACAAATATGTAGTAACTCCAATAAATGTCCATGTAAATAATTACACTGAAAAAAGTCAAAAAAAGTTAACAAATAGTAACTCAATAAATAATGATGATGGTCAATAACTGTATCCCTCCCTCACCTTCTTTGTTCTCTAAAAAGCTTGTTTAAGTACCCTTAAATAAGCTACCATACTTCCTGTCCAGCCTTTCAAAGTAAAATACATAAATTACAACAACCTGAACATGATTACTATACTGGTAGAAAGCTTTTACTCTAGAGGGAAAAAGGAACTGCGTAAGGGCTAACTAATTTGACATGACACATATTATTCCATAAATGGAGGTGGAGAGGTGGAGGCTACTAAATACCAAATTAAGAATAACTTGTCTATTATGACGATCTGTTTTTATATTCCTTCCTACAGAAAACCAGACCCGTTGTGATCCGAGGTTATACCTGAAGTTTACACTCAAGTCTCTACAGGACAACAGCAACAAATGTAAAGAGTTTGAACAGACATACAAAGACATTTTTCAACACAATGAGAAGCAGGTGGTGACCACAGAGAATCAGATCAGAGCAGAGATTGAAAAGCTCCGTGAGTTCCTGACCAAGGAAGAGGAAAAAAGAGTTTCAGCTCTGAAGGAGGAAGAGAAGCAGAAAGCAGAGATTATCACCAGAGAGATGAAGAACATTCAGGAGCAGATCTCGTCTCTCTCAGACCAAATCTCTGGTATAGAACAAGAGCTGCAGAAACCAAATGTTTCATTTGTCAGAGTAGACAATAAGTATAAGTATACACGATCAGCACCACAGCTGGTCTCAGAAGTGCTGATAGATGTGGACAAACACCTGGGAAACCTGGCCTACAGAGTCTGTGAGGAGATCAAGCAGAAGGTCACGTTCAGTCCTGTCATTCTGGACCCAAACACAGCAAACGGCTATCTCTCTCTGTCTGAAGACCTGACCACTGTGGGAGATACAGAGACAATGCAGCAGCTTCCTGACAACCCAGAGAGGTTCACTATGTATCCCAGTGTTCTGGGTTCAGAGGGTTTCAGTTCAGGAACACACACCTGGGAGGTGGAAGTTGGGGACCATCCTCGATGGGATATAGGTTATGTTAGAAAGTCTGTTGACAGGAAGGGAGAGAGAGATCCCACACCAAGAAATGGAATATGGTGTTTACGTCGACACAGAAGCATGGAGTACTCTAACGGTGTACACAAATTCTTACTACAGAGGAATCCTCAGAGGATCAGAGTCCAGCTGGACTATGATGAGGGGAAGGTGTCCTTCTACGACACTGAAGACAAGACTCACATCTGCACTCATGAAGGCACTTTCATTGAGGAACTCTACCCATTTTTGAATTATGACAAGGTTGATGGTGCTGAATCCACTGCTATCAGAATCTATCAAGCAGCACAAGGGTTCTCACCCAGTTTTCTGGTGTCCGGGAGTTGTCAAAGTGGAGTGGCAGCCGAACTCCTACTGATTACCCCGCAGAAGCCTTCCGGCAGGCGCCTAAAGTGATTGGCTTGTGATGGACTGGACATGATTGCACTTTTAAAATGCACAACAGCACTTTCTGTGCTGGTAACGTTTTAGAAGATTGCACCATGGCACTTTACCTACAATATAGGAGGGTGTTGGCAACTTTTTTAGATGAATTAAGTGGATGGATTGCTCGTTATATATATACTTCTTCATAAATGTCGTGTATGCTGTTTTTAGTTTTAGGTCCTTTTATGTTTTTTAGACTGGCTTGATGTTTTTATGTTGCACTGCAAGTGACTGATGGGCAACGATATTTAATTTTCTTCATGTATGCATGCATATGGAGGAAGTGACAAATAAAAGTGAATCTGATTGATTCTGATTCAAAATAAAATGTCAGATAAGCCATTTAGACGAGAAAACGCAACAAAGTCAAACCTCTTTCCAGGGTGAAAATCTTTGAAACACACATTTCCATCTAAACAGGCAGGTTTTTTTTTTTCTTTTTTTTTTTTTAACTGGACCACTAATGGCTTAGATATTTACAATTATAATATTGATATGTTGAATGTTGATATTCACTGTATGAATTGTGATATACAATATGTGGTTGCATCATGCAGTGTGTTTAATAATTAAATTAGTTAAGTGTACAAGTAAGATGTGTGGATTCCTCCGTTAATCCTATGTAAAGCTTTTCTGGACTGCGACATGTTGCGTGTCGTTTTTTTTTGTTTTGTTTTCTTGTTTTGTTCTTGTTTGTTATTTTTTGGAAGGTTAGGGTTAGGTTTTTTGTATAGCTTTCTGGGCTTGTTTTGATTGGGGTCCTTTTTAACTCACATGATTGATTGATTGATTGATTGATTGATTGATTGATTGAATACTTTATTAGAGTTTGCATAGGAAAATGTACTGTTTCATGACAGTACAGTTCACTGGTACAAGGTCAACTAAACGGATATGCTCAAGAAAGCACATGGCTTATTTAAATTGAGATCCTTTTTTTAAATTCATATAACATAGAATGACAGACAAATAATACACAGTATATCAACAACACGTCGTAAAACACAATGCAAAAAAATGTATTTACAATAGGAAGGTAGCTATATATATATTTCTTTTTGTTCTGTATTTCATGTATCCTCACTATGTATTCAATGGACATTCACCTGCTAAACTAAATTGTCTGAAATAAAATCCTATCTAAAATGGTGATTCATACTTTGTCGCTATAGCTCACATGAAGGTATTTCATGCCCTCCTTTCAATATAACTCCTGGTAAACAGTCAAATATTAGCTTAGCTTTAGCTAAGGAGAGCGAGACAAGCTGGTGCTCACGAGACACAAACAATCAATGAAGTTAAAACATAGTAAAAGGCTCACCTGGATCAAACGGGATAAGACTAAATAATGATTAAATAGAAAAATAAATAAAAAGGAGATCTGGGCACTCAAAGTTTAAAAAGCGGGACAGCCTTTATTTTGCCAATATGTTAGTCATGAAGCAACATTTCCTTGTAGTAAAAGTAGACTTAAAGCTAAATATATTTGCTGACAAGCACAACAAGCGCTATGTATTTTAAAGTGGATATATGGTAAAAAAATGGTATATTTTCAAAAGGTGACAGGGAGATGGTTTTATAGTGGAGGCATGCATGGAATGTCATGCTCTTCTATTGAGACATTTAAATTGTGTCAAAGGTTATGTTTGACATGAATTTTGACCTGAGGGTCAAGATTACATTCATCCCCTCAGCAAGCAGGCTGGCTCTATTAGCTCAATGGTAAAACATTCAGCTCTTGCACAGGAAACAAGGTTTGAATCCAGAGTAGAAGAGGACATTTTGCTTTAAGGGCTTGGGAAAATGTGGGAAAATGTAACAACATGTTATAGTTAATAGTGAATTAAATACATGATAAACCTGCTTATTTTATGATTGTACAAACTGTGACTGGACTTATTTGAAGATGTAGGGTAAGAGAGGAGATAGGGAGTAAGAGGATTTAAGAATTCACAAGAATTCACAATAGGAACTAAAGACACTGGTGGAGTGGATGTATAGCTTAATGATGGGTTTAGATTGGAGGTATATATAGTCTAGTGATGTGACTGATCCAACATTTGAATAGACAACTATGACAAACTTAACTTGGGTCCAAAATTAAACAAAAGCTGAAATACTAGAATATTAAATTTGTCATTGATTCATTAGAATTAACAACTGAAACTCCTGGTTGTAAACACAAATGAGGTTCAGCTAATTGTATTGATAACACCATAACCCATGGGTTTAAATGAACTGTGGTCATATCAGGTGAATATTATTTTTGTTATTCTTGAAGTCAGTGTGTTTACATGCAGACTGGTACCAACAGTTTTTTGAAGCAATTTATCTACAAATGAGCTGCGGTCTGTTTCTTAAAGGTCAACCAGTCTGCACTACAACAATGCTGATGAACTGTTTTATAGTTCGTAACCGTTCTAATCTCATTAGAAATATGCATGTGCGCTCACTTATTAACTTCCCAACATGTAACACTACAACTGTAATTGCACA
>NW_027664622.1:0-21852 GCF_963921795.1 Nannobrachium achirus
GCCACTCAGCTGCTCCGGGGTCGTCAGTGGCCGGGGATTGACGAGGTCATATCTTGACTTATCCCATAATCATGTCAGCGTACATGAACACAAGTACACTACTGACACACAGCACAGAACAAAGATCCGATATTAAGAAAAGTCTGTGTATAAGAATGCACAAATAATGTGTGCAGAGGAAAGGCATACCTGCCAACTCTCCTGTTTTTGGAATAAGTCTCCTGTTATTTGACCATGTCTCCTGTTAGGGTGCACACACACCAAAGTACCTATGAGAGTGGATTCCCCATTCTGCCAATGCATTCCAATGAGACTGGTGCGGTTTCATGCCAATAGAGGATTTCTGCCCAAAAAAAGAAAAAGAAAAAAAGAAAACGCTCCATTCTCATTGAAATGCATTGGTGGAATGGACATTGGTAATTTCGTGGGGGTGCAGCCTTACAGAATGTCCACCAAAACAGGAGATGTTTTCCTCCTGTTTTGGGGGATTTCACCCTTCTTCATACCTGCCAACCCTCCTGGATTTGGAAGTAGTTCATTTCTCCTGTTTTGGGGGGATTTCACACTTGTTGTGTGATAGTATATGCGGCCACAGCCATTATAGTTAAATGTGGGAATGTTACTTGTTTACTGTCGATGTATGTATATTATGTCTGGATAAACTCCAGTCCTTTTTTAATCCAATTATAAAGAGATATTAACTTTTAAGTAATTAATGTTAGGCTGTTATTAAATTCAACTTGCTTTAGTCATCAAATCAATTTCTGTTGGCCTCCTTTGAGGTTTTTAATGTAATCTTTTTTTTTATGTATCCTATTGTAAAGCCTGATATAAGTATCCAAATCCACCAATTCAGCCCTACATGTGAGCTTATATAGATTATATACAAGTAGAGCTTGTAGATCTGCTATTTTCTAAAGATTTGCATACGTTTGGAAATTTGAAAAGGGGCCTTCTGCATAACAAATACTTTTACTTTTGGTACTTAAAGTAAATTTTGATGCCAATACTTTTGTACTGTTACTCAAGTACATTTTTGAATTCTGGACGTTTACTTGTAAGGGTGCCCTCACACCAAAATACCTAGAGTGGAATCCACCAATGCATTTCATTGAGAATGGAGCGTTTTTTTTTTTTTTTTTTTTGCAGAAATCCTCTACTGGCAAAAAAACGCTCCATTCTCATTGAAATGCATTGGCGGATTCCACTCTAGGTATTTTGGTGTGAGGGCACCCTAACAACTGGTATTTATCGCAGTATTGATACTTTTACTTAAGTAAGAAATATGAGTACTTTTTCAAACACTTTATACGTGACAAAAAGCCAAACAGCTAGACTAGTAGCAAGTCATTGCTCAGAGGGAAGTTGTGGTGGCCCAGGGCATCAGGGAGCAGAGATAGCATCAGCAGCATGTTGTTGACGTCCTTTCCAGCGCCTGCGTTGTCATCCACCCTGCTTGGTTCTCTTCCTCAGCAGAGCGCGTGGCTCATAGCAAGGTCACTCAGCTGCTCCGGGGTCGTCAGTGGCCGGGGATTGACGAGGTCATATCTTGACTTAACCCATAACCATGTCAGCGTACATGAACAAAAGCACACTACTGACACACATCACAGAACAAAGATCCGATATTAAGAATAGTCTGTGTATAAGAATGCACAAATAATGTGTGCAGAGGAAAGGCATACCTGCCAACCCTCCTGTTTTTGGAAGAAGTCTCCAGTTATTTGACCATGTCTCCTGTTAGGGTGCTCACACACCAAAGTACCTATGAGAGTGGATTCCCAATTCTGCCAATGCATTCCAATGAGACTGGTGCGGTTTCATGCCAATAGAGGATTTCTGCAAAAAAAAAAAAAAAAAGAGCTCCATTCTCATTGAAATTGGTGGAATGGACATTGGTAATTTGGTGGGGGTGCAGCCTTACAGAATGTCCCCCAAAACAGGAGATTTTTTTTCTCCTGTTTTGGGGGATTTTTACCCTTTTTTATACCTGCCAACCCTCCTGGATTTGGAAGTAGTTCATTTCCCCTGTTTTGGGGGGATTTCACACTTGTTGTGTGATAGTATGCAGCCACAGCCATTATAGTTAAATGTGGGAATGTTACTCTTTTACTGTCGATTTATGTATATTATGTCTGGATAAACTCCAGTCGTAATTGATTCCAATTATAAAGAGATATTAACTTTTAACTAATTAATATTAGGCTATTATTAAATTCAACTTTTTCTTTAGTCATCAAATTAATTTCTGTTGGCCTACTTTAAGGTTTTTAATGTATCCATTGTAAAGCCTGATATAAGTATCCAACCTCCAAATCCACAAATTCAGCCCTATACATGTGAGCTTATATACATTATATACATGTAGAGCTTGTAGATCTACAGGATTTGATTTTGATTTGGAAATGTATTGGAGGATCAAACACTTGAGATGCAGCATCTTGTCTTCCAGAGTGTCCTCAGGATGAATACTTTTACTTTTGGTACTTAAAGTACATTTTGATGCCATTACTTTTTGTACTTTTACTCAAGTACATTTTTTAATTCTGGACGTTTACTTGTAACAGCTGGTATTTCTACATCGCAGTATTGATACTTTTACTTAAGTACGAAATGTGAGTACTTTTTCCACCACTTTAGACATGACAAAAAGCCAAACAGCTAGACTAGCAGCAAGTCATTGCTCAGAGGGAAGTTGTGGTGGCCCATGGCATCAGGGAGCAGGGAGCTGAGATAGCATCAGCAGCAGGTTGTTGACGTCCTTTCCAGCGCCTGCGTTGTCATCCACCCTGCTTGGTTCTTTTCTTCAGCAGGACACGTGGCTCATAGCAAGGTCAATCAGCTGATCCGGGGTCGTCAGTGGCCGGGGATTGACGAGGTCATATCTTAGCCCATAACCATGTCAGTGTACATGAACATAAGTAGCCTACACTACTGACACACAGCACAAAACAAAGATCCGAGCCCCAACATGACATTCTACCAGTGGTGGAAAAAGTACTAAAATGTTTTACTTAGTAAAAGTATCATTACAGCTATGTAGACATACTCTGTTACAAGTAAAAGTGCTGAATTACAAATGTACTTCAGTAAAAGTATGAACGTGTTGGCATCAAAATGTACTTAAAGTACCAAAAGTAAAAGTATGTAATGTTTGAAAATATCAAATCTACAAGCCTACAACGTGTCGGATAGCTAGCAACGCTTTTTGAGCTTGTAGATCGTCTATTTTCAAATATCCAAGGTATAAAATAGTGGTTTATGTATGTTTTATTATATTATACTGTAGTAACTAGTAACTAAAGTTTTCAAATAATGATAGTGGAGTAAGTAATTTGGATCCGACATGTAGTAGAGTAGAAGTAAAAGCATTGGAAATAGGAATTACTCAAGTCAAGTACAAACAACTCAAAAGTGTACTTAAATACAGTAAGCCTTGCCGAGCCATGACAGGAGCCTATCTCCTGTTTCTGTAGTGTGAGGCATTTTATTATTACAATTACACCCCCTGGACATAATGCTAGTATGCCACAGGGACCCCCAATCCAACCCTTGATGCTGAGTGCCAAGCAGGGAGGCACTGGGTCCCACTTTGGTAACACCCAACCAGGAATCGAACCCCAACCTCCCAGTCTCAGGACTGACACTCTAACCACAAGGCCACTGAGGTGGTTAAGTACTGCTTAAGTACATACTTAGTTACTTTACACCACTGCATTCTACTGTAGCCTATACCAGACCAAACTATAGTATCTGCCCAAGCTGATGGAACGGATACATGTTGAAATCGTGATCCGTTTCCTTCCCCCTCTATGGGAGGACACTGATGACAAAAAGATTAAAAAGAGAGAAGAAGTGACTAAGATACAGAAGTGGTCGACTTTATCGCCAACGTCACATTGAAGCGTGTCGTCCGGTAGATCGTATCTCACACCAGGCCTGGTATTTCATCATTTTGACGTTGATGTTGTCAGCCTTCTGAAAACACACAACCCAAATGCCAGGACAGCAAGGCCTAAACAACAACAACAAATCATTTTAAGTTCACAGAAATAATCATAATGATCACAATGTTAAATTAAAATAGTGGTTGCCTATATTTATAGTTTATACATTTGTGATGTCACGAGAAGCTTGTAAACTTGTGAACCTTTTGACTGATGTTTTCTGGGTTGTAAGGCTGTATATTATGGACAATATAAGGTCCACAATCAGCGGTCAGAAAACGGTTAACAACGAATGATATATTGCAGGGGTCTTCAACGTTTTCAGGCCAAGGACCCCTTATTTGAGAGAGATGAAAGGAGCAGAGATGGCATCGGCAGCAGGTTGTTGACTTCCTTTCCAGCGCCTGCGTTGTCATTCACCCTGCTTGGTTCTCTTCTTCAGCACAGCGCGTGGCTCATAGCAAGGTCACTCAGCTGCTCCGGGGTCGTCAGTGGCCGGGGATTGACAAGGTCATATCTTGACTTAACCCATAACCATGTCAGCGTACATGAACACAAGTACACTACTGACACGCAGCACAGAACAAAGATCCGATATTAAGAATAGTCTGTGTATAAGAATGCACAAATAATTTGTGCAGAGGAAAGGCATACCTACCAACCCTCCTGTTTTTGGAAGAAGTCTCCTGTTATTTGATCATGTCTCCTGTTAGGGTGCACACACACCAAAGTACCTATGAGAGTGGTTTCCCCATTCTGCCAATGCATTCAAATGAGACTGGTGCGGTTTCATGCCAGTAGAGGATTTCAGCAAAAAAAAAAAAACGCTCGTTCTCATTGAAATGCAGTGGTGGAATGGGGAATTCATTCTTTGGTGTGGGGGTGCAGCCTTACAGAATGTCCCCCAAAACCGGAGATTTTTCGACCAATATACCAATTCAGCCCTACGGTGTGAGCTTATGTACATTATGTGAGCTAGTAGATCTTCTATTTTCTAAAGATATGCATATGTTTGAAAACTTGAAATGGGGCATTCTGCATGAAGAATACTTTTACTCTTGGTACTTAAAGTACATTTTGATGCCAATACTTTTGTACTTTTACTCAAGTATATTTTGAATTCTGGACTTTTACTTGTAAGGGTGACCTCACACCAAAATACCTATGAGAGTGGAATCCGCATTCTGCCAATGCATTTCAATGAGAGTGAAGCGGTTTCATGCCAGCAGAGGATTTCTGCAAAAAACGCTCCCTTCCCATTGAAATGCATTGGCGGAACGCGGATTCCACTTCTCATAGGTATTTTGGTGTGAGGGCACCCTAACAACTGCATCACAGTATTGATACTTATACTTAAGTACGAAATGTGAGTACTTTTTTCATCACTTTAGACATGACAAAAAGCCAAACAGCTAGACTAGCAGCAAGTCATTGCTCAGAGGGAAGTTGTGGTGGCCCAGGGCATCAGGGAGCAGAGATAGCATCGGCAGCAGGTTGTTGACGTCCTTTCCAGCGCCTGCGTTGTCATCCACCCTGCTTGGTTCTCTTCTTCAGCACAGCGCGTGGCTCATAGCAAGGTCACTCAGCTGCTCCGGGGTCGTCAGTGGCCGGGGATTGACAAGGTCATATCTTGACTTAGCCCATAACCATGTCAGCGTACATGAACATAAGTACACTACTGACACACAGCACAAAACAAAGATCCGAGCCCCAACATGACATTCTACCAGTGGTGGAAAAAGTACTAAAATGTTTTACTTAGTAAAAGTATCATTACAGCTATGTAGACATACTCTGTTACAAGTAAAAGTGCTGAATTACAAATGTACTTCAGTAAAAGTATGAACGTGTTGGCATCAAAATGTACTTAAAGTACCAAAAGTAAAAGTATGTAATGTGTGAAAATAGCAAATCTACAAGCCTACAATGTGTCGCATAGCTAGCAAAGCTTTTTGAGCTTGTAGATCGTCTATTTTCAAATATCCAAGGTATAAAATAGTGGTTTATGTATGTTTTATTATATTATACTGTAGTAACTAGTAACTAAAGTTTTCAAATAATGATAGTGGAGTAAGTAATTTGGATCCGACATGTAGTAGAGTAGAAGTAAAAGCATTGGAAATAGGAATTACTCAAGTCAAGTACAAACAACTCAAAAGTGTACTTAAGTACAGTAAGTAAGCCTTGCCGAGCCATGACAGGAGCCTATCTCCTGTTTCTGTAGTGTGAGGCATTTTATTATTACAATTACACCCCCTGGATGCCAATACTTTTGTACTGTTATTCAAGTACATTTTTGAATACTGGACGTTTACTTGTAACAGCTGGTATTTATCGCAGTATTGATACTCTTACTTAAGTAAGACATATGAGTAGGCCTACTTTTTCCACCACTTTAGACATGACAAAAAGCCAAAAAGCTAGACTAGCAGCAAGTCATTGCTCAGAGGGAAGTTGTGGTGGCCCAGGGCATCAGGGAGCAGAGATAGCATCAGCAGCAGGTTGTTGACGTCCTTTCCAGCGCCTGCGTTGTCATCCACCCTGCTTGGTTCTCTTCTTCAGCAGAGCGCGTGGCTCATAGCAAGGTCACTCAGCTGCTCCGGGGTCGTCAGTGGCAGGGGATTGACGAGGTCATATCTTAGCCCATAATCATGTCAGCGTACGTGAACATAAGTACTCTACCGACACACAGCACAAAACAAAGATCCGATATTAAGAATAGTCTGTAGGAAAGGCATACCTGCCAACCCTCCTGTTTTTGGAATAAGTCTCCTGTTATTTGACCCTGTCTCCTGTTATTTTGCACACACACCAAAGTACCTATGAGAGTGGATTCCCCATTCTGCCAATGCATTCCAATGAGACTGGTGCGGTTTCATGCCAATAGAGGCTCCATTCTCATTGAAATGCATTGGTGGAATGGACATTGGTAATTTGGTGGTGGTGCAGCCTTACAGAATGTCCCCCAAAACAGGAGATTTTGTCTCCTGTTTTGGGGGATTTTCACCCTTTTTCATACCTGCCAACCCTCCTGGTTTTGGAAGTATAATAATGCGTTTCAATGTGGCACGTTGTGAGTGTGTAAAGTGTAAATATTATAAAGTATATTTACAAAGTAACTAGTAACTAAAGTTTTCAAATAATTATAGTGGAGTAAGTAAATTGGATCCGACATGTAGTGGAGTAGAAGGAAAGTACTGTAAGTAAGCCTTGCCGAGCCATGACAGGAGCCTATCTCCTGTTTCTGTAGCGTGAGGCAGCTTGATGTACTGTACATGTACACCCCCAGGACATGACGCTAGTATGTCACAGCCAGACCCCCAATCCAACCCTTGATGCTGAGTGCCAAGCAGGGAGGCACTGGTCCCATTTTTCAGAGTCTTTGGTATGACCCAACCAGGAATCGAACCCCGACCTCCCAGTCTCAGGACTGACACTCTAACCGTAAGAGCACTGAGCTGGTGAAGTTGTACTCAAGTACATCTACTTTACACTACTGCATACCGGACCAAACTGTAGTATCTGCACAAGCTGATGAAATTAATACATGTTGAAATCGTGATCCATTTCCTTCACTCTCTATGGGAGGACACTGATGACAAAATGATTAAAAAGAGAGAAGAAGTGACTAAGATACAGAAGTGGTCGACTTTATCGCCAACGTCACATTGAACCGTGTCGTCCGGTAGATCATATCTCACACCAGGCCTGGTATTTCATCATTTTGACGTTGATGTTGTCAGCCTTTTGAAAACACACAAGCAGGGACGTGCTGGCCATTGGGAAAAGCGGGACAACTCCCGAACGGCCGGTTCATTCCCGGCCTGTCCAGGCCGGCCATTAGGAAAAAAATAAAAATAAAATGTCAGCCGGGCGGCCAACAAAGTAAATCGCCACTGTCGGGCAGAAACCTCGTATCTCCAAGTTTCAAATTTGTACATTTTTTTTCGCAAAGCAAAGCACTGCTTCATCATACAAGGCCGTCGCACAAAAATAGTGAAAACAGCAGATCTACAAGCACACAACGCCTCGCACCGCAAGGCGGTGTGTGCTTGTAGATCGGCTATATTTTTTTAAATAATAAATACAAAACAAACGGTTTTGGACATACAAGGTTTCCACCCGACAACAACGAAATATAACTCATGTAATTGGCCCACTGGCTTGTCACTTGTCATGATCTGAAATGGCAAATCTTTGAGTAGCAGCAATGAGGGCCTCTCCAACTCTTTTTCCCGGGCTGAATCAAGGGCCCAGCACGTCCCTGCACACAAGCCAAATGCCAGGACAGCAAGTCCTAAACAACAACAACAACAACAACAACAGCAAGCTTGTAGATCTGCTATTTTTGAAAAATCTTGAAAATGTGTGCAAGTCTATTGAATACCCCAAAATGATATGTATTTGGCCACAGCAAGCTATAGAGCAGGGTGGGCCTAAACTGACCTTGTTGGTATGGTTACTATTGGGTGTTTTAAATGTAATGTTTTATTTATTTCTTTATTTTATTTGTTTTCTGTAACTGGTCTCATTTTGTTTTTATCGAATGTTTTAGTATAGTGATTTTAGAATGACATGATATTAGTTACCATATATGATTTGTTGTTTTGGATTGCAACGGAATTAAGTCTGTGCTGTCCGGATAATTCTGTCATGAATTCATCAAATAAAATCAATCAATCAACCAACCAACCAATCAATCAATCAATCAATCAAACAATCAATCAACCAATCAATCAATCAATCAATCAATCAATCAACAACAACAACAAATGATTTTAAGTGAACATGAATGATCATAATGATCACTATGTTAAATTAGAAGTGTGTTTGCCTATTTATACTGTATTGTGATGTCACAAGAAGCTTGTAAACTTGTGAACCTTTTGACTGATGTTGTCAGGGTTGTAAGACTGGATATTATGGACGATATAATGTCCAATCAGAGGTCAAAAAAGGTCAACAACGAATGATATATTGTGATGTCAAGCGAAGCATGACCGACAGGGACGTGCAGAGAATGTTAGAGAGGCAGGGGCTGAAATTTCTAAAGGGCCTTTTGGTGGAAATATTGAAAATAGCAGACCTCCAAGCTCACAATGCACGTCGCGCTGCGACGCGTTGTGAGCTTGGAGTTCTGCTATTTTGGATATTCAGTGCTTGATACCACACTGAACTAACCATAAGCAAGTGAATACGGGAGATGTGGCGTATAACGGCATGGGTTTCTACACAGAGAGGGCAATTCTTTCAACACAAGATGCCGCATTCAAGTTCAGGAGAGTTTTGACAAGGCGATTCTCTTGAATGCTGCCTTCAGGTATGGCATGGAAAGAGGGAATTTTCATTTCTTTCACCACAGTAAAAACTGCATTCATGGTCTGGAGAGGGCACTTTTTTTACAGACAGGTAAAAGGGCAAGGGCTCAAGCCCCCTTTGATGTCTATGTGTGCACGTGCCTGATGACCAATCGTGTCTGATTGGACATTAATATTGTTCAAGATGTCCAGCCTACGACCTGGATAACATCACTCAAAAGGTTTACAAAACACAGGTTCACTTTGCTGGCAAAAAAAACTAAATATAATTGTGTATCGCCTATTGCAGGGGTGGGCAACTGTGATGATGGGGAGGGCCACTATATTTTCACACTTACTCCAGAGGGCCAGAATGCATATCTCTGCTGTTGGGCTGAAACCTCCTAACTCCAAAATGTTCATTTTCGGGAAAATGAGCTCAAGTGGAGTTAGGAGGTTTTGACCGAAGGGCTTTATACTACGTTTCATTGGTTCAATATTATTTTAACCAGTAAGACTCCCTAATCGGGAGATAAGCGACCGTTGGTCGCTTATCTCCTGTCACACTGCTGACATCAGTATGACATCACACCGTACACAAATGACCCTTATATAAGACCGGCATTATCTACCGACTACCGACAGATTAGTAACAAGATGTCAAAATCGTTGAAGGTTGAATCTCCAGATATGGAGATAACCAACACATCCCTCCATATATGGAGATAACCGACGAATCTCACTAAGTCTGACCTCACAAGCCCCATATTTGGACACGAACAACATATAACTCCATATATAGAGACATAGCTGCTGACATCAGTATGACATCACACTGCTGACATCAGTATGACATCACACCGTACACAAATGACCCTTATATAAGACCGGCATTATCTACCGACAGATTAGATGCAAACAGGATCTCGACTCTGACACAACTCATCGGCTCATAAGCTGGTTCTCCCTCCATATATGGAGATAACCGACGAATCTCACTAAGTCTGACCTCACAAGCCCCATATTTGGACACGAACAACATATAACTCCATATATAGAGACATAGCTGCTGACATCAGTATGACATCACACTCCTGACATCAGTATGACATCACACCGTACACAAATGACCCTGACGGCACACACCAAGCAGTGTGATGTCATACTGATGCGGAGATATGAGCAGGGCAAAGGTGTGACGTGTGACGTGTGACCGACGGACGGACGGCCGGTGGAGGTTTTGATACTAAACTGCGACCTGACGGTCGCAACCAACACACAGAGCACTATTTATGAAAAAAGAGTTAGCTGGTTTGGCAGAAAGCGTGGAGTTGGGAGGTTTTGTCCCAAGCACTTTTTACTACTTTCCATTGGTTCAATATTATTTTAATCAACACTCAGATGTAAAGGGTGTTCAATAGCCCTGATTTATGCCAAAAAATCTAAAACATCAAAAATGGAGTTAAGAGGTTTTGGCCAGACAGTGACAATATACAGTCAAACATAGCAAAAGTAGCCGATCTACAAGCTCACAACGCGTCACAGTGTGACACATTTTGAGCTTGTAGATCTGCAATTTTTTAATTGGAATCCTGAATATTTTTCTTTAGCTATTTTTTCAATTTGAATCCTGAAAATTTGCCGTTTTTATTTAATTTCAAATGCATTCATATGTTCTTAACCTTATGAACTATAATAATAATAATAATAATAATAATAATTTAAAAAGATTTTTCTAAGTAATTTCATTTATAAAAAAATAAAAAAATGTAAGAAATTCCTTAAATTAGAAAAAAAGGTTATTGCATTTTCCAAACTCTCCTGAACTTGAATGCTACATCTTATGTTGAAAGAGTGTAGAAATCCTTGCCATTACGCAACATCTCCAGTATACTTGATTATAGCCGACCTCCAAGCTCACAACACATCGCAGAGTGACTCATTGTGGGCTTGGAGATTGGCTATTTTCGATATTTCACCAAAAGTGTCCTTTTAGTTTATCTCAGCCCCTGGCTCTCTAACAGTCTCTGCACGTCCCTGCCGTGTACCCGGTTAGAAGTTTAGTATTGTTGAAATGAGTTGTGTTCAAACCCTTGATTATATATGTTTTTCTACTGTACATGTACCTCTGAGTGCACTTTTTTTTTACAGTACCAATAATTAATAATGAATCAGTTCAGTTAAATAGATTGTGTGTGTGTGTGTGTGTGTGTGTGTGTGTGTGTGTGTGTGTGTGTGTGTGTGTGTGTGTGTGTGTGTGTGTGCGTGTGCGTGTGTGTGTGTAAGCGAGTGTGTGTGTGTGTGTGTGTGTGTGTGTGTGTGTGTGTGTGTGTGTGTTTTTTTAACACTTGCATGACATGAGCCTGATTTGGGGATTTTGAGGTGGTTTGGGTTTGCTCAGGAAGCTCTCAGAAATTTGCCCTTTCGTGACTTTTCCTCATCATACAAGCCAAGTCTTGTTTTTTTTTCCTACCATTTGAGACGTTTTGTAAATATCAGATAAATATTTTTGAGTGTTTCCTGAGCAATCTAATTCCATTTCTGAATCTCGCGTGTGTTGAGAAGTATTGTGCCTTCATGGCCAACAATTTCAAATCCAAGTGAAGACCCCAAAATTGACATCCCCACTAGATGGCAGTGCCGTACCACTGGAGTGAAAATACCAACAGAACAGAGCAGTGTAATAATCAAAACCTGACAGGTGTAATTTGCTATAATGTTATTGTAATTATTATTCATTGTGACATTGATTGATTGAAATCTTTCTTTATTCTCAAAAAGAGCATGATGATTTCTTCACTGAAGACCAAAATCAATTCAAATGATTCAGTGAAGGGTTTTGATTGGTTGTTGTAGCAGGGCGCAGGGTGTCGATTGGTTGTTGTAGCTGGGCTCAGGGTGTTGATTGGTTGTTGTAGCAGGGCTCAGGGTGTTGATTGGTTGTTGTAGCAGGGCTCAGGGTGTTGATTGGTTGTTGTAGCAGGGCTCATGCAGCAGGCCTTACTTCAGCTCCACCTCCACAAGGAAATGGTCACTGATCTCCTTTACCTGTGGGGGAAGAGAATTGACAACATTATATAAAACATAAACATATAGAGCGGTCAATATGGTTTAACACCCCAACAATTGAGTTATTGCAAACAGTCCACTAGATGGCGAGCCCAAATCATTTGCAATGGTTTTTGAAAACCTTATGCCCATACCTAACACCATGCTAAAGATCTAAAGGGTGCAACGGTTCACAAAATTCACGGTTTGGTTTGGTTAGATATCTTGTTCGATACTTTTTCAAAAAGACACATACTTTAGGTTGACACTTGACACTCTGCTGTGCATTCTTAGTAAAACTAAAACAGCACCTTGTAAAATGTAAAAAAAAAAAAAAAAAAAATGATAGAGCTATAAATCATCCATCTTCTTTGAAAAACAATTTAGAAACCTGCTGCACAGCCTTTCCTTTCTGAGCAGCTAGGTTAATGACATTATTATGACTCTTGTAGAGTACTTCTATTTTGAAGACGTTTTCTCTCAAGCACTCTACAAGAGTTATAATGTATGGCTAGCTCTGTGTAGGAGTGATGGGAAATCCATCCATCCATTCCAGTGAACAAATCATTTAGTTCACGTTCAGTTAACGGTGATGGCAATTCATAGTGCGATCGTCCTGTGAAAAAACACTATCACGGGAGCATTTTTGAATGGATCATTACCGTGAACAAAATGATTCAAAAAGTTGTTGGTCAGCCATTATAGCAACAGGTTAGCTTAGCATGTAGCATTCACGTTCAGTGTCTCACTCTCATCTGGTCAGTGCATGTTTTTCTCTGTGGCTGGGAGGAGCACTGGAGCATGCCCCGGTTGGTCTAGGCTGCATACTAGAGCAGAGTGCAGTGCAGAGACAGCTTTCTCAACAACTCTGGTTGAGCGCAAGAGCGCATCATCCAAAGTTGATACAATATATATATATATATATATATATATATATATATATATATATATATATATATATATATATATATATATGTGTTACAGGGAGTTTGGGTAACTCAGTGAGATTGTGGTAAGAGCGCTCGTTTTGTAGTTCACCACACACCAATCACCACCAGATGGCGACAACAGCATGGACAACAGCCATTCACTAGTATAGGCGCTGACGTCACTCGTTTGCGACTCTCTTTCTTTATTTACTAGTCTAGCTCGGCAGTGTTTTAGCCATTAGCTTACTATGCCTTACTCTAACCCTAACCCTAATTAGGGTCTGCTAGGGGGGCTTGACAGAACCATACGTATTATTAGCATAGTTCATAGTTTACATGGTGAATGGCTTATACTACCCTTCCTATCCACATGGGGTGGTATGGGCAGGCAGAGCGGGGGACTGCATTACCACGCCAAGCCACTGAGGAGAGGGGGAGCAGAGGCACCGACAGGGGGACGCAGACAGAGAGAGTAGCCTAGAGAGAGAGCAGAGCTGACTCAGCTCTTGGGCGGCCCAGTGTATCCAATTACAAACAGAGGGGAGGTGCGTTGTGTGTGTGTGTGTGTGTGTGTGTGTGTGTGTGTGTGTGGCTTTTGTCTGCCAATCGGTCCTGTCAGGCACGTGTGACCTTTAAACCCTGCACCATTTGTCAATCCCCTCCTAAAAAAACACATCTCCTCTAGGTCGTCCTCAGACGAGCCAGCCTTCCATCGTCGTTTCCAGTCATCCCTGTTCTCCATACATCTGGCCAGCTCGTTGGTGCTTTGTGCTCCCACGTCTTTCTTGAGTACATCCACGTATGTTATTGTGGGACGTCCTCGTGACCGGTGCCCATGTGTGCCCTGGAGGCCCCAGGTCAGGCACGCGTGACCCTTGACCCAAGTGAATGGGCGAGAGGCCACCTTGGTCACGGAGCCTGTTCTCATCGTCAGAAACAGATTTATCAAATGCAACGTTATAGCCTACTGTGCTATGAACAAGTGGTCGCGCTGTTGAGCTTGTAGATCTGCCGTTTTCTAGATGAACATGTGTTATTAGTTATGTATTCATTTTTGAGGGGGTTCCAATTGGACCCTTTACAAATTTATTAATAGGCTAGAGAGATCCACCGATAAAGTATGCCTTTTGACTCCTGTATGAACGTTCAGCTTTGTAACTAAATAAAAGAAAGGTAGCCCATTATTCAAACCGCCGTTCTGCTTTACAAGGTTGTACAAAAGATTGTGTCAATTTAGTTAGCAGAGGAGCTCGGGCTGGGCTTGAAGCAGGAGAACCTTTATTTGTAAACGCCTAAATAGACACAGAAGAGTACCAGCTTTGCTGACAGAACGCTCTGCTTCTCATTGTTGGACACTGGCACTTTTTGTGCATTTCATCAGTGAAACGTTTCACTGAGCATTTTGAGGTTTATTAGTCGCCTAATAGTGGCGTTTTTATCTTCTACACCACGCGTTGAAAATCAGTGTTGTAAAAGTCTAGATTTGAATTTATTTTTGGTTGACTATACTGCTGAAAGGAGCCTCTAATAAATGTGACACTAAACAGTGGAATATGTCTCTGCCTCCGGTTCCTGAGATCACTAAAATATACAGAACTGTGTGAGGCAGATTCGCAGCAGTTGAGGGAAAGGCTACTGGCTCGTACTGACTGTAAAACCTCAGCTTTTCAGATTTATTTTATTATATATTAAACACAAACAATATTAGAATGTTATGAACATTTAAGATGATGTCAAATGTCTCTACTTGTGAGAAATGAACACCTCAACAACAGAAACAGGCACAAGGTGTTATGATGTTAGATATTTATTTATTCGGCTCAAAATTATAACTTGAACAAAGTCTGCAATACAAAGAATGACAAAGAGGCACGATCAAGGGACTCATAATGAGACACACGCTCAGTCAGGGTCTTTCACCGCATCACATCATTTCACGCTGGTGTCCAGATGTGGGTTCAGTGTCCAACTTCAGTGCCTGCATTGCAGCAACGAGCGTTTTGGATCTGGTGCGGGCTGAGATGGGTTCATATGGTTGCCTGGCGTACTGCTCATAAGCAAACTCTATGAGCCAAAGCAAGACTCCTGAGACAGCACGGTAGACCCTGCCCTTCTGTTTTGTGATCAGGGGCTTCGAGTACTTTATAAAGGAAGCATTACAATCCGTTTTAAATGACATTCTCAGTGTCTGATTCAGCTTCGCGCAGAGTTCGAAATATGGTATCTCACAGGGGTCATCAGAGGAAACGTGCAGCCCCGCAGTCCTGCACTCAGATTCGACAGTTTGAAACAACTTGCAATCAACGAGGTCCCTGTATTTGCGCGCCCTCAAATAGTCCACCAACGTATTAAGCTCGGGCCAGGAGCCTTCACATCCAAGTTCAGTCAGGGTTACTCCATTGGCACGTATGCAGATCTTACATATGACCGCAAATTTGACAGGGTATCCTCTGTGTACAGAAATCACTGCAAGGTTCCCCGCAAAATGCCTGTAACCTGCATCAGAGAGTACTTGAGTTTCCATGGTGTCCTATTGACCAGAGCTCTCCCTTCACGGTTTATATAGTGAACGGAGTGGGTAAATCCGAGGCTCCGCCCACTTTCAACACAGGCTTTGTTGTTAACTATCTTTGACACATATACAGAATGGCTCAAATGGCAGAAATGATCGAATGTTGCATTCCAGACAAAATACTCTTAGAAAATATAAAATAAGAAAAAGGGTAGAAAGAAAAAATACATTTAGTTAGAGAGAAGATGGACTACCATTTACCCAAACCCTGAGATCTCATTCAAGCACCTGCCAATCTGTCTCCTTTTTGTCACATCATTGTAAACAACTTTCTCCAGCTGTGAAATTGTTATGTGCATAGTGGCTAGCTTTTTGAAAAATGATTCACAGCCTAAGCAGTGATACTGGGGTTGAGCGAGGCACAATGCTTTAATTTCGGTACTCTTTTGAGGATCTGGCTTCCTCGACCATCCCATCTTTTCAAATGCAATGAGCCATTTGTGGACAGCATGTGGTTCACTGTTGGAGAACGGCATGATATTCAAAACTTTGTGAGGCAGATTCGCAGCAGTTGTGGGAAAGGCTACTGGCTCATACACCTGTTTTGCCATGATTGCCTGATACAGACTGCCTGCCATGTCAAGAAGCTCACCCTGGTCACAATTGCCCACTGACAACGATATCCAGGTACCGGACAGGTGAACCTCAGCTTCGTCCAACAGTTGCCTGGGCAAGTTCACAGAGATGCGTCCTTTGTTGTCAGGTGCCCTGTCCTCAGTGAGTGTCACAGTGCCCTCATTGAGGGCCTTGGTTAGTGAGGAGCCAAAGGCAGCGATCGCAGACATGTAAACCTTTTCCGGGTTTAGGCCCATATCCTCAATGATCAATTTGGTTAGCAGATCCAGCTTATGCATAGGCAGCCGACACACCGTGGTCCTTCGCAAACTGATGGACTCAAGCTCCTCGCGAACACAGTTCGGGATCATATGTAGTGGACAGTTGTTCATGATGGTCAGGAAGGCCTTGTCCGCCCGTTCAAGCCTCTCTGTAGCAATGTTTAGTCTCTCGAGCAAGTGCTTGCTGCATGCGGCCAGTCTCTCTTTGACCCGTGTCCGGCTGTACATGTAGCGGGGCAGGCAGTAGTCCACAATGCAGTATGCGGTCATCTTTGAGTGCCCGTTGATCAGGGATGTATCTGCATCTCGAGCTAACGACACCCTGGAAATTGGGTAACACCTGTTGCTGAGCTGACACAGTTCAGGTACTGGCATGCCTTCGGCTGCTTTCTCCACTACAGCTTGTACCTCGACTAAGGTCTCGTGGCTGTGTGCTCCTCGATCGGAGTGGTAAAATGGAGAAGAGAGCCTGAGTCTCTTGCTACTAGGGCCTGTGTATTCGGGTTCAACCAAATGTGATGACCCCTTGGCCATCTTGCTGCTACTAGGATCTTCTGAAACATCATCGGCCCTGGCTTGGCTAACCTCGGGGTTCGAACACATTGGCAGCAAGCAGTTGCCGAACATTGAAACAAGGCAGCCTGTCTTAGCTTTCAGGTCAAGAGGGTACCTGTAGAATACAGCCTCACAAGGATCAACCATTTCATCCCCAGGCCTCAGGGATGGTATGGTCGAGAGACCCGTAATTTTTTGGAGGGTCTTTCTGGCGAGCAGTGTCTCCACATAGCTGGTCTTGACACTTGATCTCTCAGCCCTTAGCCTGCTGAGCACCTCCCTTTTCATATTGGTGTTGTTGTTGCACTTTGGCAAACCACTCCATGGGAAGAAGCCACAGGCCATTCGAGACGATACAAGTTCAGCTGCACGGGTTGCAACCAAGTCCCTGCGCACGGCCTCGGCTGAGGAAAATAGATGGTTCAGACAGTAAAGCTTGTCCTTGTACAGTGTCATCACCTGGAATCGCTCGCCCGAGGAGATGTCACTGAGTGTGACTGCCGCAGCCGAGAACCCTGCATCAAGCTCCACCACCTTTACCAGCTCGACCATGTGGCGAGTGAGTGTCATTTTGGCCTGGGCCAAACCTCGCCACAGGCCTGTGGCACGCTCTATCTCAATCTTGTGCCTATTGAATAGCATGCAGTCGCCGATGCTCAACTGGTGCCAGGGCATGGTGGAGAAGCAGTTGACGCTGTCAGACTCAAGTTTAAGGCAGTCTCCTCTCATCACGCATGCGATGAAAGTGTAAGCCATATCTGCATCGGCTGCAGTGGGCATGCTCTTGTATGCAGATATCCCCTTCACCTTCACATTCAAGTTCTCCAGCTCACTCGTATTTAGGTCAACTGTGTGACTCAAACTCAAGTATGTCTTCTTGTTCTGGTGACATATGATTGAGGAACTGTGTTTGTACTCCAGGTTGATCCTGATGTTTTCCACAAAGGGGTCAGTGATATTGATCTCTGAGCCGTCAGACATCCGGACAATGTACTTGGTATAGCCCATAGTCTCACCACCATTTGGGTCCCTGAAGGCTTTCTGTGTGGAGTTCCTGGGCCCTATCAGGTAAAGCCTACTGAGCATATCTTCAATTAGCTTTTTATGCACAAATTTGAGGAAAGTGGGCACCTGTCTCTCAGCTCTGGCAAGCTTCTGAGTTATGGCCTCACGTGCACGTGCTGAGAACACAGCCAGTGTACTGGCCTCTGTGCCCAGCTGTGGTTCATCTACTCTGTCTTCTAGCTCAGGCTCGGGTTCGTCTTGGGGACCGTAGCCTACCACCATCATGACACTGTCTGTGTCCCCGTACAGGACAGAGCTCTTGGAATGGAAGAATTCCGAGGTACACTTGTTGACCACCGCAATCTGCTGCCTGCCTGCTGCTGCTATGAGAGGTCCGCAGGCACCGGCCGTGCCATAGAAGGAGCTCATCAGAACCTTACACTCAAGCACTTGGAGCTCAAGGATTGCACGCTTGACTTCACTGAGTCCAGGATCTTTCAGCTGCTGCTTGCACTGGGCTCTGCGATTGTAGTAACGCTCCATGGATGTATTCATGATACCATCAACACGAACAAATCTTCGCCTGATCTTGTCATACTTCATGATCAGAGATGCACAATCGAACCCTTCAGCCTCCCAATTGTAGCACAGCCAGTCAGAGAGGTCGTGGTCAAACTCTTTTGGGGGCCAAGGCACAGTGGACTCAGAAGAGATGTTGAGCGTGCGCATGATCGATGGGTACATGCTGGCAAAGTCAAAGGATAGCTCCAGGCCCATTCCAGGCCCTGAGTAGTGAAGACCTGTCATGGGATCACTCACAGAGCCGCCTTGCCAAGATCCATTGCTCACCTTCATGGTCCAGGGAACTCTGTTCTGCAGCGTGTGGCCTTTTGGACCAGCAACACACCTGAGGTTATCTAGCTTGTACTTCAGCTGAGGGATTTGCACTGCATGGATACTTTGTACAAAACCGTTAAACGTGTTGCAGCGACCATGTACGATCACATCTGTGTTGAGTGTGGCGTGGCAGAGATGGAACAGAGATGAAACGGGATCCAGTACCTTGGCCAGCCTCGCACACAACTGCGAATCTACCAGGTTGTAGAGGAGAACCTTGAAGAGGTCTGTGCCGCCGTTATTGATCATCTCATCTATGCGCAAGTAACTCACCTGCGAGACTTTGTAGAGTTTTCTACGGTCCTTGTGCGGCTCACCCCGTTTCGATCGCAAAGACTCTACCACGTGCGGAACAACCTTGGTGAGTTTCATGCTGGGGCAGCCAAACTTGATTGAACGAGTCTGGGCCATCCTGAACAGGTCAATGACGTTGGTGCCACAGCTATTAATCTTGAAGTGGCCTATTTGTTTCTTTTTCAACTTGAATCGCTCTTTAGCCCCCTTGTATGCATGAACCCCCTGTGTTTGCATTTCCTTCAGCATTGATTCGTAGATGTCGATCAGGCGAGGCATCTCAAACTGGAAGGTGGGCTTCAACCTACTGTTGAACTTCTCAGAAACAAACATTTTGTCCCACATGGCACGCAGCTTACTACCCTGTTTGCGTGTGACGCTGAAGTGACCACATTCACAGCACCGACTCTCATAGAAACAAATGCGCTGCTCCAGCACTCTCAGGTCAAAGCCTGCATTGTACATGTAGAGCAAATCAATATTTTGACTGGTCAGAGCAGTCAACACCTGACATAGTAGGTGAAACTCACTATCACACTTGATGCTTTGAATCCGTCCTGGGTCTTCTATGCCCACAGTAAGCACAGCCTCTGTGCTCTGATTCAGCTCAGGACCATCAACCTTGCCATTGTTGTAGAACACCATCAGGGTCTTCCTATGTTTGCCCAGCTCTTTGGGTCTGTTGCCACGCAGAAGCACGAGGGAGATGCATGTAATCTCATGTTGTTGACCAGCCACATCTTCAGGGAGGGTGGGAATATCCACCTTTTCTTGTCCTTGCACATCAGCTAGTTTCCCCGCCAGCTCGCACCCCAGAACAAGTGCGAGGCCTTTGAGTGTCTCCACCTTATTTTCGGTGCATTGGGGGTATTCTGAGGCAAAGCCTTGGCAACGAGTCTGCGAGTTCCTGTACTTTTCATCAAACACAGTCTCTATATTAAGGCAAGCTGCATTGAAAAACACACCGCATAGCTTTGTTTCGAAGGCTAGGGCTGAGGCCTCCGAAATCCCATGATCATAGATCAGGTCCTGGGGAGAAACCACAGTGTTTTTGGACAGCCAGTCAACTTTGGATTCTGGGAGGAAGTACAGTCGTCCAAACATCACACCGGAGCATAGGGCTGGTACATTGCCATCACGGCTCATGTAGTCGCCTTTCTCGCTGAAATCGCCAAAGTTAAGTGCCCCCTCCACAGTATTCATGTATCTGTTTGCGTGATTGACGGATACAAGTGGGAAAACCTGAGCTTTCACAGGCCTCTTGATGTCATCCTGATGCACCATAAGTGTTACAGGCTCAGCATTCATGTACCGCAACCATTCAGATTTGATTCTCGCCCAAGTCTCACTGGAGGAATCGCCAAGCTCCAGATCATATCCCACCACCGGGGAGATGTCCTTAACCCTCATGGTAATGGTATGGTGCAGAAAGTGGCTAGGCCCTTGCACGGTCAGGGTCCTGCACAGCAGGCTGTTCTGTTGTTGGTCATGCATGACTGACTTAATGAGCAGGCCAACAAGGCTTGACTCTCCAGCCAAGTTGACAATGCGCTGTGTGGGGTACATGTTTGGGAAATAGGACATGAAGGGAAAAGGGTCATCCATAGTGAGGTTGATGCTTCAAAGCTACACATAAACATATATGGGTGTGTACTACTATATATTGGTGGACAAGGACAGTAATAGGCTCCGCCCACCAAAAAAATGAAGAAAAAAAAAACACGTACATATACAGTACGTGTCTGGTAGGGATGGATAGTTTGAGATTAGAGGATTTCAGGAGGGTCCTTCTGATGCCTAGAGGCAATCTCTATAAGGGCGAAAGCCCGAGACCAAAGGCGCCCCCTCGCAAGCAGTGCACTGCTGCTTATACCAAAGTGTATGTGCCCAAAGAAAGGCATGTAATGTTCCTTGCTGTAGAAAAATCCCTTCTGTACAACAATCACTTAGACATACACTGCTTTGCAGCTCTCGGGTGCAAGGACCGAGCATTGTTTCAGCTGCTTCTGTACATTACCTACTGCTTCAAGGGCAAGGTCCTGCAGATCACTCTGGAGCACCGGGAGGTACGCAATCTATCTACACCAATCAGGGAAGACTTTGCAGAGGCCTTACTTTTCTGCTTCATCTTAGACCTGAATGAGGAAGAATCATCCGAAAAGTCTAATGACTTAAACGACCCAGAGGACATAGAGGAGTCTCAGGCCGAACAGCACACGCAGGGTTCGGTTGACTTTGATATGTTACAATGCAATGGCGACATTATTGGAGAGCTGATACAAGATGAGGCCTTCCATGCTTTCTTGAGGCTGGGCCTTGTCAAGCACAAGGTATCTTCACTCAACCACGCCATGATAAACATGCGTGACACGAAGGGCGAGATGAGTGCTATGTTTGAGTGCCTGGATTACATGTCAGACACTTTGGTTTCGAAAAACATGCAAAAGAGTAAAGTCCAGCAGCTCATGGGCT
>NW_027664621.1:0-103580 GCF_963921795.1 Nannobrachium achirus
TTCATTATTTTATACTTTAACTATTGAAAAATAGCAGATCTACATGCTCACAACGCCTCGCAACGCGCCTCTTGCTTACTTAATATTTGACAGTTTGGCCAGTCCTGTCGAATATTCGAATACTTTGAGGTCGAATAATTCGGATACTAAAAATCACTATTCGTGAATGCCCTAGTATGTATTATGTACATTTTCAGGAAATACTTATTGCAGGTTTCATTAAAACCTTTCTTCCTCTCTTCTTCAGGTCTTCGGCACCACTCCAACACTCTGACCAGTGGCAAACGCCACAGCGAGGACTCCGGGGATGGTGTTGGTACCAAACTCCAGAGACAGAGCACCCATTAAACTGGTCAGTTGGAAAGACAATACGACAATACATACCTGCATTACTTACATAGCACTGTAACAAATTGTATTCCCATTTTATATCAAATAAGCATTTCCCCCATTTTCAACCCTGTCTTCATATAATTGGTCCTGGTCATCTTAACCCATTTAGGCCTGAACACATTATGACGCAATATTTTATGCTTTAAATATAAAAAAATTGCAGATATACAAGCTCACAGCGCGGCACCGAGTGCCGCGCTGCGAGCTTGTAGATCTGCTATTTTTGAAAAATCGTGAAAATTAGAATTTTGACCCGATTCTATAAGTGTCTTGAATCCTTCTAAGGTTTTTTGAAAAACCTATGTTTCTATGTGAGCAATCTGGCCAGCCATCGTCAAAGAAAACGTCCTTTTCACTTAACTGGAGCTCAGTTAGTCTGTTCTTGAGAGACTACTATGTCAGTGGCTCTCAAACCTTTTCATGTGAAGGACCCCCAAAATGATATTTATTTGGCCACGGACCCCCATCTGAAAATATTTAGTTCCAGGGACCCCCCAGAAGCAAACTTTGAGTTACAAACATTCGCTTTGAAAATACATAATACACTCAGAATATACACAGACACAGCCTATAGATACTGTGTATAGGTCATTACATTTTTCTCAAAAGGATTTTTGTTTTTACATTGTGAAATGATTTAAAAAAAATGATTTAAAAAATGTTGGCAAAAAGAGAGGGAAAAGAAATGCTGACATTGACGTGACTCCTTTCTAAATAATAGGACTTGTTATTGCATTGGGTTCCGCCCTCTGTTCAACTGCAGTGAGTTGAGAATGGAAACACTGCCCTCATGTGGATTCTTTCATATCACACTGTAACACTGTTTGTGAACAAAGACTCGGTGGGAACGATTCCTGTCACAATATAGAGCCGTTTAACACTGTTACTGAACAAACACTCTATAGCAATGATTACTGTGACAACGTGGAGCAGTTTAACCCTGTTAGTGAACACACATACTGTATGAGTGATTCCTACCTCGAGGCAGCAGCAGCAGTGCAACATGCATGTTGCTTCTCCAACAGTGAGTGACTGGGGGAGAATTCCTTGGGTAGAGCGCCGTCTATGGATGGGGACCTACTGATAGGTTCTAGAGGCATGCAGTCTACCGCACTTCCAGGGGGTTGGGGGGGGCAGCGGCCTCCGGCCGCTGCCTGGGCTCGCAAGTCCGGCTTGGTGCCGCCCCCCCCACCTCGGCGCCTGACTCTGGCTGGAGCTTTACAAAAAAAAAAAACAAAAAAAAAGGCAGCTGCTGAGCTGACCTGCGCAGCGTGCGTGCGTGCGTGCGTGCGTGCGTTCGTTCGTTCAGTGCAATGTGAATGCATGTGACTTAGGAAGATAGATAGATAGATACGCAATAAACATGATTTGGTACAAGTTCAACTAAAAGGAGATCCTAGTGTAGTGAGACGCGGAAGCGGGGATTGAACCCGGGACTCCCACTCGCCAGTCCAACGCACAACCAGTCGTGCTAATAGGGCTGAGCCCGATTAGCAGGGCTGTTGTCGCTGGTTCATGGCTGGTACTAACTGTGGGGGCTACAATCACCCCCCTGATCTTTGGAGCGCGCCCTCGCGCTTCACACTTCACGCCGCGGACCGCCGCACACGGCGTGGACCTGTCCCTCACGCGAGGATATCACGCTCCTCATCCTGCCGACAACGCCAGATTGTAGTGAGACGCGGAAGCGGGGATTGAACCCGGGACTCCCACTCGCCAGTCCAACGCACAACCAGTCGTGCTAATAGGGCTGAGCCCGATTAGCAGGGCTGTTGTCGCTGGTTCATGGCTGGTACTAACTGTGGGGGCTACAATCGTAATGTTTTTGGCTTATTTCCACAGGGAAGTCATTCACGAATGAACTAATTATTGATATAGGACTGTCATAGGTATACAGTGTCATTGACAGTACAGTTCACTGGTACAAGCTCAACTAAAAGGTGATCCTAGAAAAGACTAAGTCAGGGGGAAAAAGGGGGAAACAATTTAATAACTAAAACAATAAAAACAGCCGATCTACAAGGCTGCATGTGGGCTTGTGGATCAGCTGTTTTGGGTAAATGTGGGTTATTTATCTAATGCAGTATTGATCCCTTTATCGAGTGATTGATTGAAGACTTTATGACAAGTTTCATGACAGTACAGTTCACTGGTACAAGCTCAACTAAAAGGAGCTTTATTCATTTCAGTGGCGGTTTTAGAGGGGTGCTTTGGCCGCTTAAGCACCACTATTTTCTGAACTAGCACCAGTATTTTTCGGGACTAGCAAAATCGGGAGAGACACGGTCAGACGGAGAAAAGTGTGATACCCAAGCGCAGTACTACTCCTAAACAACGGCACTTCTCTCTCTCTCTGTTTCTCAATGTCTCTCTCTCTCTCTCTCTCTCTCTCTCTCTCTCTCTCTCTCTCTCTCTCTCTCTCTCTCACCCTCATCACTCTCTCTCCCATGCACGTTTGGTTGCACAAAAACACACTGGTTAAGCTACACTTTTTCCTGTTAATAATAACCTGCGTGAAATAAGCTGAATTGGGAGGTAAACGGGAGACACTTTATTGTGAAAGTAAGACAGGAAACGATAGTTGTTGCTGGGTTGGCCCTAGTTGTCGGTTTGTTATGTTAAGCTGCATTGGTTTGCAATAGCCTACTAGCGCGCAGTTTAAGTTATACATGATGAATGAATGGAGAGCCAAAACAATTTGTATTATCAGAACAGTTTAGCATACACATTAATTTGCGAACGGGGGCGCTGGGGGGAGAGAGAATACAGTCTGCAGTCCATTTCAGCGTCATCTTGCAATGCGCACTGACTGGTCCATGGGAGGACAACTTACAACCCATATAAAAGAAACATTATACACTCAAGTTCTTTATGAGGAGATGTTATGGAAACTGTACAAGATCACCACCAAAGCCTTTACAACTTTCCCAAAGTTGCATGTAAGAGAGAGGGGCTTTTCATCAATCTTTTTCCAAAAACTGGGACTGGATAAACAGGATAAAATATGCTGCTCTGCTGTTGATTGTTTGTGAGTACACTTGACTGCTGCTGCAGCTTGCCTATGCCGAACTCTTTTCTTGATGTCAAAAGTTGTCCGCTGAGACAAATGTTAATTAAATCGAAAATAGCAGATCTAGAAGTTCACAACGCAGCGCGAAGCGACTCGTTGTGAGCTTGTAGATTGGCTATTTTCACTTCTTTTGTTTGGGTTTAGTTTCTCTTGGTTCACGACACGGGCTAAAACGTTTGGGAAGCAATACCATATCATGCTTGCTGTAGTAGACAGAGTGGTGTAAAATTAAGTAGATGAACTGAAAAGCTTTTGGAACTGAATGATTATATGACACTGGTGTTGTCTGTCTGTTGGAGTGTTGGTACCTAGCTTTTGGAACTGAATGATTATATGACACTGGTGTTGTCTGTCTGTTGGAGTGTTGGTACCTAGAATTCCATCTACTGGCTGGTGCATGTGGAGAGAGGCAAAGGGAAAGTGTTGTATGTCGTTCCCGATTGTTTAGCAAAAAAATAAACCGCGGAAACCTTTATTGTTTATGTCGGACTTCTGCGTTGTTTGCGGCGTGAGTTTCGGTGCTATAATCAAATGGTTTGCGGATTCGGAATCACAAGAATCTTAGCTTTAAAATGGTATACAGCTTGCAAAGAAATAAACCGCGGAAACCCGAATAAAACGCGATCAAATCTGCGAAAACCCGCCAATTTTCGAAGCTCCCTGCAGCACCCCCTGCTGACCGCGCCTACTGATTATTTATGTAATTAATTATTTATTTATTTCCGCCCCTGCACTCCGCCCCCCCCCCCTCTGCCTATCGATCGGCTGGGCTTTAAAGAGCCATAACTCCGCTTTGCAGCGTGCCACCGTCTCCAAACTCGCTGTCTGGCTTCTCGTGTTACTGGTATTAAATAACACATACAAGCTCACGGGAGCTCCATCCAACTTCTGCGCAATGCATTATGGGATGTTGGAAAGTTGTGGATACTAGCAACAGAGTATTTATTTAAATAAATAAATAAATAAAGTGTGTGTGTGTGCATGCATGCATGCGTGCGTAATTACTGCCTCGTTAAGAACCCCACACATTTAGGCAAATTCTTTCTTTCTTTCCTTCCTTCCTTCCTTCCTTCCTTCCTTCCTTCCTTCCTTCCTGTAAATGAGGCCGCATGACAAGCGTTCTCGTCACCGCGCTGATGTGCTAATTACACGCAAATACAAGGGGTGGAGTCGAACTTAACGAGTGGGCGTGGTTTCAACTACAAGCTCACAACGCGTCGCATCAAGACGCGTTGTGAGCTTGTAGATCTGCTATTAACGAGTGGGCGTGGTTTCAACAAGAGGGAGGAGTCTGACTTAATGAGTGGGCCTAACGTAATGAGTTTTGTGAGCGTCGCATGCATTAATTATGTAAATTAAGCCGACTTATGCAAATGGAGGGGGCAGGGCATGGTTTGGAAATGCGTGTGGGCGTGGTGCATGCGTGCGTGCGTGCGTGCCTCAATTAATTAATTAATTCATTCATTCATTCATTCATTAATTGCCTCCTCGTTAAGAACCCCGTAAATTTAGGCAAATTCTTTCTTTCTTTCTTTCTTTCCTTCCTTCCTTCCTTCCTTCCTTCCTTCCTTCCTTCCTTCAATAAATAATTATGTTAATGAGGTTGGGGGCGTGGTCTGCGTTAATTATGTTAATGAGGGGCGTGGTCTGCGTTAATTATGTTAATGAGCAAAAAAAAGGAAAAGTAGTGG
Organism: Nannobrachium achirus; assembly: GCF_963921795.1. NCBI lineage: Eukaryota > Metazoa > Chordata > Actinopteri > Myctophiformes > Myctophidae > Nannobrachium > Nannobrachium achirus. Next base: position 5,155 of record NW_027664621.1, read on the forward strand.
TCTGCGTTAATTATGTTAATGAGACTGCACAACATGCACGTGCGCGTCTTGTTGCTAATTACACGCGAATGCAGGGGGCGGAGCTAATTAGCGTAATTATTTAAATTGGGGGGCGTGGTCTGCATTAATTATGCAAATGAGGTTGGGGCGTGGTCTGCATTAATTATGTAAATGAGACTGCACAACATGCATTTGACGCGCGCGTCTTGTTGCTAATTACACGCGAATGCAGGGGGCGGAGCTAACTAGCGTAATTATTTAAATTGGGGGGCGTGGTCTGCATTAATTATGCAAATGAGGTTGGGGCGTGGTCTGCATTAATTATGTAAATGAGGCTGCATTAATTATGTAAATGAGGCTGTTAAGTGGCGTTTCCCAGCGCGTAAAAAATGCAGACGACCGTATGTAAATGAAGGGGAGGAGCTTAGTCGAAGTATGCAAATTGGGGGCGGGCATGGTTTGGAAATGCGTTTGGGTGTGGTTCGTATACATTATGCTCGCATACATTATGCTAATGAGGGTGTTAAGGTAGGTTTCCCAGCGCGTAAAAAATGCAGACGGCCGTATGTAAATGAAGGGGAGGAGCTTAGTCGAAGTATGCAAATTGGGGGCGGGCATGGTTTGGAAATGCGTTTGGGTGTGGTTCGTATACATTATGCTCGCATACATTATGCTAATGAGGGTGTTAAGGTAGGTTTCCCAGCGCGTAAAAAATGCAGACGGCCGTATGTAAATGAAGGGGAGGAGCTTAGTCGAAGTATGCAAATTGGGGGCGGGCATGGTTTGGAAATGCGTTTGGGTGTGGTTCGCATACATTATGCTCGCATACATTATGCTAATGAGGGTGTTAAGGTAGGTTCCCCAGCGCGTAAAAAATGCAGACGACCGTATGTAAATGAAGGGGAGGAGCTTAGTCGACATATGCAAATTGGGGGCGGGGCATGGTTTGGAAATGCGTGTGGGCGTGGTTTGCATACATTATGCTCGCATACATTATGCTAATGAGGGTTTTAAGGTAGGTTTCCCAGCGCGTAAAAAATTCAGACGACCGTATGTAAATGAAGGGGAGGAGCTTAGTCGAAGTATGCAAATTGGGGGCGGGGCATGGTTTGGAAATGTGTGTGGGTGTGGTTCGCATAAATTATGCTAATGAGGCTGTTAAGTGGCGTTTCCCAGCGCGTAAAAAATGCAGACGACCGTATGTAAATGAAGGGGAGGAGCTTAGTCGACGTATGCAAATTGGGGGCGGGGCATGGTTTGGAAATGCGTGTGGGCGTGGTTTGCATACATTATGCTCGCATACATTATGCTAATGAGGGCGTTAAGGTGGGTTTTCCAGCGCGTAAAAAATGCAGACGACCGTATGTAAATGAAGGGGAGGAGCTTAGTCGACATATGCAAATTGGGGGCGGGGCATGGTTTGGAAATGCGTGTGGGCGTGGTTTGCATACATTATGCTCGCATACATTATGCTAATGAGGGTTTTAAGGTAGGTTTCCCAGCGTGTAAAAAATTCAGACGACCGTATGTAAATGAAGGGGAGGAGCTTAGTCGAAGTATGCAAATTGGGGGCGGGGCATGGTTTGGAAATGTGTGTGGGTGTGGTTCGCATAAATTATGCTAATGAGGCTGTTAAGTGGCGTTTCCCAGCGCGTAAAAAATGCAGACGACCGTATGTAAATGAAGGGGAGGAGCTTAGTCGACGTATGCAAATTGGGGGCGGGGCATGGTTTGGAAATGCGTGTGGGCGTGGTTTGCATACATTATGCTCGCATACATTATGCTAATGAGGGCGTTAAGGTGGGTTTTCCAGCGCGTAAAAAATGCAGACGACCGTATGTAAATGAAGGGGAGGAGCTTAGTCGACATATGCAAATTGGGGGCGGGGCATGGTTTGGAAATGCGTGTGGGCGTGGTTTGCATACATTATGCTCGCATACATTATGCTAATGAGGGTTTTAAGGTAGGTTTCCCAGCGTGTAAAAAATTCAGACGACCGTATGTAAATGAAGGGGAGGAGCTTAGTCGAAGTATGCAAATTGGGGGCGGGGCATGGTTTGGAAATGTGTGTGGGTGTGGTTCGCATAAATTATGCTAATGAGGCTGTTAAGTGGCGTTTCCCAGCGCGTAAAAAATGCAGACGACCGTATGTAAATGAAGGGGAGGAGCTTAGTCGACGTATGCAAATTGGGGGCGGGGCATGGTTTGGAAATGCGTGTGGGCGTGGTTTGCATACATTATGCTCGCATACATTATGCTAATGAGGGCGTTAAGGTGGGTTTTCCAGCGCGTAAAAAATGCAGACGACCGTATGTAAATGAAGGGGAGGAGCTTAGTCGACATATGCAAATTGGGGGCGGGGCATGGTTTGGAAATGCGTGTGGGCGTGGTTTGCATACATTATGCTCGCATACATTATGCTAATGAGGGTGTTAAGGTAGGTTTCCCAGCGCGTAAAAAATTCAGACGACCGTATGTAAATGAAGGGGAGGAGCTTAGTCGAAGTATGCAAATTGGGGGCGGGGCATGGTTTGGAAATACGTTTGGGTGTGGTTCGCATACATTATGCTCGCATACATTATGCTAATGAGGGTGTTAAGGTAGGTTCTCCAGCGCGTAAAAAATGCAGACGACCGTATGTATGGGCAAAAGTTCTCCTCTGCCTACAAAATGATGTCAGACTTAACAGCCCCATACCATGTCAGCCAGGTGGTTGAGTCCCATGGTGAAGGTGTGCAGGCCTGCTGAGGCCTCCAGGTTGTGTTTCACTATCAGCACCAAGTTCTTCTCCCAAAGCATTCTCCTGTAGACCACCTCCTCCTGAAACAAACAAGCACACTGACTGATGGGGGTTTACCACTCTGACATCACGCTCTGGCTTCACTGTGATGTCACACTAACAGAATCCCTTATATGCCCATATAAGGAGTTCCCTGATGTCGTCAATATTAATGATGCCCTGTTAGAGAGATCCCTGTGATGCCAGGGGGAACAAATCCCTTTTATGCCCATATATGGAGATCCCTGGTGTTTCCCTGATTTCCACATCACTGCGGTCGCTTGTCGCCCTGAGGCGTCTTACTAGTTATTTTATACTTTAGCTATTAAGAAATAGCAGATATACAAGCTCAAGGTGCGGCACGCTGCGAGCTTGTAGATCTGCTATTTTTGAAAAGTTGCGAAAATGTGTGCAAATCTTTGAACATATTTATTTTTCAAGTGAACATTTGTAACTCAAATCTTGCTTCTGGGGGTTCCCTGGAACTAAATATTTTGAGATGGGGGTCCATGGCCAAATACATATCATTGTTGGGGGTCCTTCACATGAAAATGTTTGAGTAGCCTACCACTGACATAGAAACATAGGTTTTTCAAAAGAAACCTTAGAAGGATTTGAAATATTCAAAGACTTGCACAAATTTTCCTTGTACCCAGGGCCCAGAATTTGCTGCGACACCCCTGATGATGTGCTCTGAAGTGACCATACATAGTCTAACAGACCTTTACCTTTTTGCATTCCTTCTGGTTGCAGTTTCCCAATGCAAGACTATAATGTCTGGAGTGTGAATGGTCAATAGAAATGAGAGTATAATTGGAGCCTATCTATATACAGTACATGGTACAGTATAGATTTTTCATTTATTTTAGGTTTGATTTGTTTTCATTCACGCTGCCTATAGGTGCTCACTCACATGTGCGAGTAATAATATACAATATCTTACCTGGTAGTGAAAACAGCAGATCTACAAGCACACAACGCCTCGCACCGCGAGGCGTTGTGTGCTTGTAGATCGGCTGTTTTCACTAGTTTAAATCATTTTTAAAATGATTTATACAAAACAAACAGTTTCGGACATACAAGGTTTCCACCAGACAACGACGAAATATAACTCATGTAATTGGCCCACTGGCTTGTCACTTGTCATGATCTGAAAATGGCAAATCTTTGAGTAGCAGCAGCGCTATAGAGAGAGATCTCTCTCTATAGCGCGCAATGAGGGCCTCTCCAACTCTTTTTCCCGGGCTGAATCAGGGGCCCAGCACGTCCCTGCCAGGACTCGTTACATTCGCTGGGCTCTGGGCATGATCTGGACGGGTCCGCATCAGTGTGCCGACGGGCCGGTATTCCGACACTAAAACTAACCCTAACTCTACCCCTAACCCTAAACTTAACCTCAGTAACCGTACCTCAGTAACTAACCAGCCGACGCTAGTCGGAACAGCGGCCCGTCGGGATAGTGAGCGGACCCTGATCTGGACCACAGTAGTATTTCTGGACACTTATCATCAAGTGCTCATCTACTACAAGTTTGACTTTGTTGACAAGCCCCTAGACACGCTGATATGTGACCCGCTGACGATGAACAAAATCACAGAGCTGACCGCCGCAGACATGTGGCTTCTTCGTGCTCCGCCCGGTTGCGTCCTTCTCCTGTCTTTCGTTGGCATCTTCGCCTGCAATTTGCTGATCCTTCGGGCGGCGCGCAAGGTGTGTGTGACTCACCAGAGCAGGCGCAGAGCCACGCGCAATGTGGGCTGCTCCCTTGGCATGATCCTGGTGCAGATGTTGCCGCTGCCCTACTGTGTTATCATGCTTGTACTGGACAAAGCACACCCAGAGCTGGCCCCTCGAAGCCAGCTCCTGCTGTTAATTCTGATGGTGGCCACACCGTCGGTTAACGCAACCACGGTGATCTGTCGCAGCAAAGGGTTAAAGAAAGAGTTGCGCTCTCTCTCTGTATGTCTATGCCGCTGCAACCCAATTTTCCCTTTGGGGACACTAAATAAAAGAACCTTGAACCTTCCCTTATTTATTATTATATATATTATTTTTTTTGATTGAGTTTTCACATAAAGGTGTGACATAAATGTATTCATTATATATATATATATATATATATAGTATATGTATGTATATATTTTTTTTCCTTTTTTTACATACAGACTTATTTTATTACAGACTGTAATAAAATGAATTAAAGACAAACAATAAAGAAACAATAACAAAAAACAAACAAAAACAAAAGAACTGGCTAACAGCACAATACAATGTTCATGAAATTATCCATACACATAGTCAATCATTCAGAGTGGTAACATCTCCACACATAAGGGCACATTAAAAGGTGTATTGTAAGAGTACAACTGGGGTTTTCCAATCCAGGGAATCACTTCCATTAGTGTAGCTAGATCCTTGGGCAAATAATCTATCAGCGGCTGCCAAAGATTGTCTTCCTTCTCTTTTAATTTGGCACTGAGTCTTTCTATTGGCAGCACTCTGTATATTTCTCTATACCACTGAGTCACTGATGGAGGTTTCTCCTGGCTGTATCGAATTGAATAGAATGCATTTTCTGGCCACACAAAGCAGAATGTTAAGTAACTGCTCTTCAGGGTCCAATACCCCAGAATTAGATGGCAGCCCTAGTAAAAACAGAGGAGACCTACTGGGATCAATTGTGTTCAGGAATTGGGGCGTTCTGTGCTGTCTGTGACGTATCCTGTACTGCATCTCTTTGAACCTGTTGCTTCTAAAGGTAGAGTGAGAAGATTGAACACATTCTTCATCGTACTCTGTTTGAAATTCACTTTCCCATCTGTACTGTATATGGATCAATGACCATTCTAATTAGTTTAATCCAATAGTTGGAGATCATAGATTCATATATGTAACTTAAAGTTGTTTTATTAATCAATATTTATTGAATAATGGATTAAAAGTCATATGTCTAGATTTGGTCTAAAAACAGACCGATTCCAGACAAGCTACTTTCGATCTAAATTTAGACTAGCCAGCTAATAGAGGGATATTGCTCAGTGGGAGAGGTGTGATGTGGATTTTTAAAGTAGAAGTATTTTCATGACGCCAAGTGCATGCGCATGCCATGTGTGCACGCAGCCTGCACTCGTTACTGTATTCATTCAACATATGATGGGAAATATTTTTTAATGTATTCTAATTATATTTATTATTAAGTTACATTGTTAGTTTGTTGCTTTTATTTTAGTTTCAATTAATGTATTTGTTTAAGTTTTATATAAAATACCTTTGGCTCACCCACACACTACACTAGCCCTGAAACGGTCGTATCTGGGGGTGCCTGGCACAAAATCATTTTCAGATGGGGGTCCTCTGCCAAATACATATCAATTTGGGGGTCCTTCACATGAAAAGGTATGAGAGCCACAGGGCTAACATACCGTGATATAAGAGTGTCACCTAGTGGACGTCGATAAGAGAGCCAACTGAATTATTTAGTTATGGTACCTTAGTAGTTCATTAAAAGATCATTTGCTATGCATATGCATTTATTTGTCATTTCAAAAGGGACAAAAGAAATTAGGAATGCATTTGAGCCCAAATCCAGAGACAAAATACTGTAAACAATGCCAAAAACAATGAAACTGCACTGCAACTGTACATTTACTGTTCCAGTGCTAGCTCACCTGCAATGTCTAATCAACTCTTTCAGAGTAAAAGCACAAAGTGTGCTTCATTAATCTTGCATTTATAATTCATATGCATGTCATTTATCAGCTGTTATGCATTGCCCATTCATTCCCCCTCAACAAATGGGAGGAGAGTTCTAATCAAGCCGACTCGTAGGTGCAATGCCTCCACCGAGCCCATGGGGCCCGGGTCATAATAACCCATTTACGGGCTAATTTCACAATTCATCTTTGCAATAATTGCCTCCATCAATATAAACCCAGACAATGCAGGCCTCATGTGTAGAACACAAGAGTTAGGAGTTTCTTATACTGCCTATAATGAGTCTCTGGTATGATGGTTACTGTGACTGTAAAAGGGTAGTAGGCCTAGCCACTGTGTTTGTGCTGTGGATGGATAGGCTACTGACTGACAGTGGTGTAAAGTACATTTACTCAAGTAATCTACTCGAGTAAACATGTTGGTTTGTTTGTTTTTTACTTCACTGGAGTATTTCCAATATTCAATACTTTTACTTCTACTCCACAACACTACATCGCAGAAGCAAATATTGCACTTTTACTCTACTTATTTGAAAAGCTGCTAGTTTCTTTGTCAAGTTTGATTGTTATTACAAAACACAGCCCTATATTCAATGTGACATTGTTTTATTCCAACCCAACTCCCTTGGGAAACTTAGTGGGAGCCAATCAAAGTTGGTTTAGTGAGTCTTTTCACAGTTTTTAGCCCAAGGAATGTTTTTCGTGCAAAACTAATTCTTGCAATGGATTCAGAATCATGAAGAACCCTAGTTTGACCCCTCAAATGCTACTTAAAGCAGATTCGTTTCCCTGTATAGTCAATGGGACCCCAAATTTGATTAAAGTTTCCCAAGGGAGTTGGGTTGGAGCAAATTCAGAGGTGAGATAGACACCTTTATGAACACACTTGTGAAGAAAGCTATTGGCATTTATAAGCCCATATAAAAGGGATTCTGTTAGTGTGACATCACAGTGAAGCCAGAGCGTGATGTCAGAGCGGCAAACCCTTTCTGTTAGAGTGGTTCCATTGACATCACAGTGATGTCAGAACATGATGTCAGAGCGACAAACCCATAGAACCGCTACAGACAGACCTGTTATGGTCATTCAAGGCGTTCTCTTTATGTGTTTATCTGACAAAAATGTCCACCACAAGCCAGCATGGCGATGACCCCTGACCCTTGGCCATGAGAGAATGTCCTGCCTTTACATCGTTTTAAGCACAACCTTACGGTGGGACTACACCAGAAAACGCGCGCGTATGCGTGCGCTGTCTGTGCGTGCGCTGTGCGTGTGCGAAAAGCCCCTGGCTACACCAAGGAGGGGGTATATGTGCGGGAGACCAGATAGTCTGTATACAAAACGCATAGGCGTCCTTAAAAAATAGAACCGATCCTATTTTTAGGGAATGCGTATCCGTGGTTCGCGCTATCCGTACGCCTGGTGTAGCCGGCTGAATTGATATACATTGGATCTATCCAAAACGCACATACGCGCGCGCGCCCCGCATACGCACGCATACGCACTGACGCGCGCGAAACGGCTTGGTGTAGTCCCACCGTTAAAAGAAAGCCCTATGACCTCTCATAATCAATGTCTGCACTTGAAATACATTATTTTAGCATTCCTGATTTAATGCTGATGTATTTTGTATTGTTCGTTAATATATCGTCTCTGTTGGATGGAAACCTCATATGTCCAAAACTGTTACTTTTTAGGATTCATTATACAAAAATAGCGAAAGTAGCAGATCGACAAGCTCAAAACGCACCACGCCATGTTTCGAGCTGGGTAGATCTGCAACTTTTGATGCTTAGTGTGTGACACTGTAGTTATGATCAAGTAGGATCATCTTTGATTTACAAAAAACACAAAAAGTTAGAATATGGAGATAAGAGTTTTCTGCCCGACCCTCTCACATACAAAGTAAAAGAGGCCTTCATGCATCAGCAGGGGCGTCACAAGGGGGGGGGGGGGGGGGGGACTGAGTTACTAGGGCCCAATGTGGAGGGGCCTTCATTATTTTATACTTTAACTATTGAAAAATAGCAGATCTACATGCTCACAACGCCTCGCAACGCGCCTCTTGCTTACTTAATATTTGACAGTTTGGCCAGTCCTGTCGAATATTCGAATACTTTGAGGTCGAATAATTCGGATACTAAAAATCACTATTCGTGAATGCCCTAGTATGTATTATGTACATTTTCAGGAAATACTTATTGCAGGTTTCATTAAAACCTTTCTTCCTCTCTTCTTCAGGTCTTCGGCACCACTCCAACACTCTGACCAGTGGCAAACGCCACAGCGAGGACTCCGGGGATGGTGTTGGTACCAAACTCCAGAGACAGAGCACCCATTAAACTGGTCAGTTGGAAAGACAATACGACAATACATACCTGCATTACTTACATAGCACTGTAACAAATTGTATTCCCATTTTATATCAAATAAGCATTTCCCCCATTTTCAACCCTGTCTTCATATAATTGGTCCTGGTCATCTTAACCCATTTAGGCCTGAACACATTATGACGCAATATTTTATGCTTTAAATATAAAAAAATTGCAGATATACAAGCTCACAGCGCGGCACCGAGTGCCGCGCTGCGAGCTTGTAGATCTGCTATTTTTGAAAAATCGTGAAAATTAGAATTTTGACCCGATTCTATAAGTGTCTTGAATCCTTCTAAGGTTTTTTGAAAAACCTATGTTTCTATGTGAGCAATCTGGCCAGCCATCGTCAAAGAAAACGTCCTTTTCACTTAACTGGAGCTCAGTTAGTCTGTTCTTGAGAGACTACTATGTCAGTGGCTCTCAAACCTTTTCATGTGAAGGACCCCCAAAATGATATTTATTTGGCCACGGACCCCCATCTGAAAATATTTAGTTCCAGGGACCCCCCAGAAGCAAACTTTGAGTTACAAACATTCGCTTTGAAAATACATAATACACTCAGAATATACACAGACACAGCCTATAGATACTGTGTATAGGTCATTACATTTTTCTCAAAAGGATTTTTGTTTTTACATTGTGAAATGATTTAAAAAAAATGATTTAAAAAATGTTGGCAAAAAGAGAGGGAAAAGAAATGCTGACATTGACGTGACTCCTTTCTAAATAATAGGACTTGTTATTGCATTGGGTTCCGCCCTCTGTTCAACTGCAGTGAGTTGAGAATGGAAACACTGCCCTCATGTGGATTCTTTCATATCACACTGTAACACTGTTTGTGAACAAAGACTCGGTGGGAACGATTCCTGTCACAATATAGAGCCGTTTAACACTGTTACTGAACAAACACTCTATAGCAATGATTACTGTGACAACGTGGAGCAGTTTAACCCTGTTAGTGAACACACATACTGTATGAGTGATTCCTACCTCGAGGCAGCAGCAGCAGTGCAACATGCATGTTGCTTCTCCAACAGTGAGTGACTGGGGGAGAATTCCTTGGGTAGAGCGCCGTCTATGGATGGGGACCTACTGATAGGTTCTAGAGGCATGCAGTCTACCGCACTTCCAGGGGGTTGGGGGGGGCAGCGGCCTCCGGCCGCTGCCTGGGCTCGCAAGTCCGGCTTGGTGCCGCCCCCCCCACCTCGGCGCCTGACTCTGGCTGGAGCTTTACAAAAAAAAAAAACAAAAAAAAAGGCAGCTGCTGAGCTGACCTGCGCAGCGTGCGTGCGTGCGTGCGTGCGTGCGTTCGTTCGTTCAGTGCAATGTGAATGCATGTGACTTAGGAAGATAGATAGATAGATACGCAATAAACATGATTTGGTACAAGTTCAACTAAAAGGAGATCCTAGTAATGTTTTTGGCTTATTTCCACAGGGAAGTCATTCACGAATGAACTAATTATTGATATAGGACTGTCATAGGTATACAGTGTCATTGACAGTACAGTTCACTGGTACAAGCTCAACTAAAAGGTGATCCTAGAAAAGACTAAGTCAGGGGGAAAAAGGGGGAAACAATTTAATAACTAAAACAATAAAAACAGCCGATCTACAAGGCTGCATGTGGGCTTGTGGATCAGCTGTTTTGGGTAAATGTGGGTTATTTATCTAATGCAGTATTGATCCCTTTATCGAGTGATTGATTGAAGACTTTATGACAAGTTTCATGACAGTACAGTTCACTGGTACAAGCTCAACTAAAAGGAGCTTTATTCATTTCAGTGGCGGTTTTAGAGGGGTGCTTTGGCCGCTTAAGCACCACTATTTTCTGAACTAGCACCAGTATTTTTCGGGACTAGCAAAATCGGGAGAGACACGGTCAGACGGAGAAAAGTGTGATACCCAAGCGCAGTACTACTCCTAAACAACGGCACTTCTCTCTCTCTCTGTTTCTCAATGTCTCTCTCTCTCTCTCTCTCTCTCTCTCTCTCTCTCTCTCTCTCTCTCTCTCTCTCTCTCACCCTCATCACTCTCTCTCCCATGCACGTTTGGTTGCACAAAAACACACTGGTTAAGCTACACTTTTTCCTGTTAATAATAACCTGCGTGAAATAAGCTGAATTGGGAGGTAAACGGGAGACACTTTATTGTGAAAGTAAGACAGGAAACGATAGTTGTTGCTGGGTTGGCCCTAGTTGTCGGTTTGTTATGTTAAGCTGCATTGGTTTGCAATAGCCTACTAGCGCGCAGTTTAAGTTATACATGATGAATGAATGGAGAGCCAAAACAATTTGTATTATCAGAACAGTTTAGCATACACATTAATTTGCGAACGGGGGCGCTGGGGGGAGAGAGAATACAGTCTGCAGTCCATTTCAGCGTCATCTTGCAATGCGCACTGACTGGTCCATGGGAGGACAACTTACAACCCATATAAAAGAAACATTATACACTCAAGTTCTTTATGAGGAGATGTTATGGAAACTGTACAAGATCACCACCAAAGCCTTTACAACTTTCCCAAAGTTGCATGTAAGAGAGAGGGGCTTTTCATCAATCTTTTTCCAAAAACTGGGACTGGATAAACAGGATAAAATATGCTGCTCTGCTGTTGATTGTTTGTGAGTACACTTGACTGCTGCTGCAGCTTGCCTATGCCGAACTCTTTTCTTGATGTCAAAAGTTGTCCGCTGAGACAAATGTTAATTAAATCAAAAATAGCAGATCTAGAAGTTCACAACGCAGCGCGAAGCGACTCGTTGTGAGCTTGTAGATTGGCTATTTTCACTTCTTTTGTTTGGGTTTAGTTTCTCTTGGTTCACGACACGGGCTAAAACGTTTGGGAAGCAATACCATATCATGCTTGCTGTAGTAGACAGAGTGGTGTAAAATTAAGTAGATGAACTGAAAAGCTTTTGGAACTGAATGATTATATGACACTGGTGTTGTCTGTCTGTTGGAGTGTTGGTACCTAGCTTTTGGAACTGAATGATTATATGACACTGGTGTTGTCTGTCTGTTGGAGTGTTGGTACCTAGAATTCCATCTACTGGCTGGTGCATGTGGAGAGAGGCAAAGGGAAAGTGTTGTATGTCGTTCCCGATTGTTTAGCAAAAAAATAAACCGCGGAAACCTTTATTGTTTATGTCGGACTTCTGCGTTGTTTGCGGCGTGAGTTTCGGTGCTATAATCAAATGGTTTGCGGATTCGGAATCACAAGAATCTTAGCTTTAAAATGGTATACAGCTTGCAAAGAAATAAACCGCGGAAACCCGAATAAAACGCGATCAAATCTGCGAAAACCCGCCAATTTTCGAAGCTCCCTGCAGCACCCCCTGCTGACCGCGCCTACTGATTATTTATGTAATTAATTATTTATTTATTTCCGCCCCTGCACTCCGCCCCCCCCCCCTCTGCCTATCGATCGGCTGGGCTTTAAAGAGCCATAACTCCGCTTTGCAGCGTGCCACCGTCTCCAAACTCGCTGTCTGGCTTCTCGTGTTACTGGTATTAAATAACACATACAAGCTCACGGGAGCTCCATCCAACTTCTGCGCAATGCATTATGGGATGTTGGAAAGTTGTGGATACTAGCAACAGAGTATTTATTTAAATAAATAAATAAATAAAGTGTGTGTGTGTGCATGCATGCATGCGTGCGTAATTACTGCCTCGTTAAGAACCCCACACATTTAGGCAAATTCTTTCTTTCTTTCCTTCCTTCCTTCCTTCCTTCCTTCCTTCCTTCCTTCCTTCCTGTAAATGAGGCCGCATGACAAGCGTTCTCGTCACCGCGCTGACGTGCTAATTACACGCAAATACAAGGGGTGGAGTCGAACTTAACGAGTGGGCGTGGTTTCAACTACAAGCTCACAACGCGTCGCATCAAGACGCGTTGTGAGCTTGTAGATCTGCTATTAACGAGTGGGCGTGGTTTCAACAAGAGGGAGGAGTCTGACTTAATGAGTGGGCCTAACGTAATGAGTTTTGTGAGCGTCGCATGCATTAATTATGTAAATTAAGCCGACTTATGCAAATGGAGGGGGCAGGGCATGGTTTGGAAATGCGTGTGGGCGTGGTGCATGCGTGCGTGCGTGCGTGCCTCAATTAATTAATTAATTCATTCATTCATTCATTCATTAATTGCCTCCTCGTTAAGAACCCCGTAAATTTAGGCAAATTCTTTCTTTCTTTCTTTCTTTCCTTCCTTCCTTCCTTCCTTCCTTCCTTCCTTCCTTCCTTCAATAAATAATTATGTTAATGAGGTTGGGGGCGTGGTCTGCGTTAATTATGTTAATGAGGGGCGTGGTCTGCGTTAATTATGTTAATGAGCAAAAAAAAGGAAAAGTAGTGGTCTGCGTTAATTATGTTAATGAGACTGCACAACATGCACGTGCGCGTCTTGTTGCTAATTACACGCGAATGCAGGGGGCGGAGCTAATTAGCGTAATTATTTAAATTGGGGGGCGTGGTCTGCATTAATTATGCAAATGAGGTTGGGGCGTGGTCTGCATTAATTATGTAAATGAGACTGCACAACATGCATTTGACGCGCGCGTCTTGTTGCTAATTACACGCGAATGCAGGGGGCGGAGCTAACTAGCGTAATTATTTAAATTGGGGGGCGTGGTCTGCATTAATTATGCAAATGAGGTTGGGGCGTGGTCTGCATTAATTATGTAAATGAGGCTGCATTAATTATGTAAATGAGGCTGTTAAGTGGCGTTTCCCAGCGCGTAAAAAATGCAGACGACCGTATGTAAATGAAGGGGAGGAGCTTAGTCGAAGTATGCAAATTGGGGGCGGGCATGGTTTGGAAATGCGTTTGGGTGTGGTTCGTATACATTATGCTCGCATACATTATGCTAATGAGGGTGTTAAGGTAGGTTTCCCAGCGCGTAAAAAATGCAGACGGCCGTATGTAAATGAAGGGGAGGAGCTTAGTCGAAGTATGCAAATTGGGGGCGGGCATGGTTTGGAAATGCGTTTGGGTGTGGTTCGTATACATTATGCTCGCATACATTATGCTAATGAGGGTGTTAAGGTAGGTTTCCCAGCGCGTAAAAAATGCAGACGGCCGTATGTAAATGAAGGGGAGGAGCTTAGTCGAAGTATGCAAATTGGGGGCGGGCATGGTTTGGAAATGCGTTTGGGTGTGGTTCGCATACATTATGCTCGCATACATTATGCTAATGAGGGTGTTAAGGTAGGTTCCCCAGCGCGTAAAAAATGCAGACGACCGTATGTAAATGAAGGGGAGGAGCTTAGTCGACATATGCAAATTGGGGGCGGGGCATGGTTTGGAAATGCGTGTGGGCGTGGTTTGCATACATTATGCTCGCATACATTATGCTAATGAGGGTTTTAAGGTAGGTTTCCCAGCGCGTAAAAAATTCAGACGACCGTATGTAAATGAAGGGGAGGAGCTTAGTCGAAGTATGCAAATTGGGGGCGGGGCATGGTTTGGAAATGTGTGTGGGTGTGGTTCGCATAAATTATGCTAATGAGGCTGTTAAGTGGCGTTTCCCAGCGCGTAAAAAATGCAGACGACCGTATGTAAATGAAGGGGAGGAGCTTAGTCGACGTATGCAAATTGGGGGCGGGGCATGGTTTGGAAATGCGTGTGGGCGTGGTTTGCATACATTATGCTCGCATACATTATGCTAATGAGGGCGTTAAGGTGGGTTTTCCAGCGCGTAAAAAATGCAGACGACCGTATGTAAATGAAGGGGAGGAGCTTAGTCGACATATGCAAATTGGGGGCGGGGCATGGTTTGGAAATGCGTGTGGGCGTGGTTTGCATACATTATGCTCGCATACATTATGCTAATGAGGGTTTTAAGGTAGGTTTCCCAGCGTGTAAAAAATTCAGACGACCGTATGTAAATGAAGGGGAGGAGCTTAGTCGAAGTATGCAAATTGGGGGCGGGGCATGGTTTGGAAATGTGTGTGGGTGTGGTTCGCATAAATTATGCTAATGAGGCTGTTAAGTGGCGTTTCCCAGCGCGTAAAAAATGCAGACGACCGTATGTAAATGAAGGGGAGGAGCTTAGTCGACGTATGCAAATTGGGGGCGGGGCATGGTTTGGAAATGCGTGTGGGCGTGGTTTGCATACATTATGCTCGCATACATTATGCTAATGAGGGCGTTAAGGTGGGTTTTCCAGCGCGTAAAAAATGCAGACGACCGTATGTAAATGAAGGGGAGGAGCTTAGTCGACATATGCAAATTGGGGGCGGGGCATGGTTTGGAAATGCGTGTGGGCGTGGTTTGCATACATTATGCTCGCATACATTATGCTAATGAGGGTTTTAAGGTAGGTTTCCCAGCGTGTAAAAAATTCAGACGACCGTATGTAAATGAAGGGGAGGAGCTTAGTCGAAGTATGCAAATTGGGGGCGGGGCATGGTTTGGAAATGTGTGTGGGTGTGGTTCGCATAAATTATGCTAATGAGGCTGTTAAGTGGCGTTTCCCAGCGCGTAAAAAATGCAGACGACCGTATGTAAATGAAGGGGAGGAGCTTAGTCGACGTATGCAAATTGGGGGCGGGGCATGGTTTGGAAATGCGTGTGGGCGTGGTTTGCATACATTATGCTCGCATACATTATGCTAATGAGGGCGTTAAGGTGGGTTTTCCAGCGCGTAAAAAATGCAGACGACCGTATGTAAATGAAGGGGAGGAGCTTAGTCGACATATGCAAATTGGGGGCGGGGCATGGTTTGGAAATGCGTGTG
This sequence comes from Nannobrachium achirus, assembly GCF_963921795.1. Taxonomy (NCBI): domain Eukaryota; kingdom Metazoa; phylum Chordata; class Actinopteri; order Myctophiformes; family Myctophidae; genus Nannobrachium; species Nannobrachium achirus. The sequence continues at coordinate 20,761 of NW_027664621.1, forward strand.
GGCGTGGTTTGCATACATTATGCTCGCATACATTATGCTAATGAGGGTGTTAACTCTTTCTCAGCCTGAACGCACTATTACGCAATTTTGCGCAAGAGCCTCCCAGCCGACACGCACTTTTACGCACTTTTTTTTTTTTTTTTTTTTTGAAACTTCAAAGCCTTCCCCAACTTCTGACATTGTTTGGAGTGAACCACATCAAAGGAAAGCCTCAAATCACCAGCCCAAACACAAACCAGCTGTCTCAGATCAGAGAAAATCACATCACATTACCACAACAATCACCAGACACAAGAGCTGTGGGAACCGTCTTGGCATTCTAGCCGAGTGAGAGCAATTGAGATGGCTGATTGATAAAAAGAGAGAGAGAGAGAGAGAGAGACACTGAGAGACACTGTGTGTGTGTGTGTGTGTGTGTGTGTGTGTGTGTGTGTGTGTGTGTGTGTGTGTGTGTGTGTGTGTGTGTGTGTGTGTGTGTGTGTGTGTGTGTGTGTGTGTGTGTGTGTGTGTGTGTGTGTGTGTTTGAGGAGAGGAAAAAAGAGAAAGAGCTAGTATTTTTTTTTTTCAACTTCAAAGCCTTCCCCAACAGCTGACATTGTTTGAGGTGATCATCACAGTAGAGTCTCAAATCACCAGCCCAAACACAACAAACTGTCTCAGATCACAGAAAAACACATCATAATTATATTTACCTTTTGTATAGTCCATCCATAGTTTGTAGTAGTAACAGACAGTAGTAAAAGTAAGAACCATGACGATCCAGTAAAACTTTTTGTAACGGCTGTAGAAGTATAGTCCTCAGTAGTATACTAAAGCACTAAACTAAACCCCCCCCCCCAAACACATGGCTGATCCTTGCCGTGCCGTACATCCAGCAATCCCAGGCCTGGGGAGGACCAAATCACCATGGTAACACAAGGTAACACAAGCTGATTGGCCACACAATGGTAACCATGGTGATTTTAGTCATTCCAGGGCCCAGGATGAGAGAGAGAGTGTAGCAGACTCTCTATGTCTCTCGACCACTCGCTCTGCCACACCTCTCTCTCTCTCTTGCTCTAATTTCCCTCTCTCTCTTTCTTAGTAAGCGGTCTTTCACTCCCCGTGTCTCTATGTCTCTCGACCACTTGCTCTGCTACACCTCTCTCTCTCTCTTGCTCTAATTTCCCTCTCTCTCTCTCAGTAAGCAATCTTTCACTCCCCGTGTCTCTATGTCTCTCGACCACTCTCTCTCTCTCTCTCTCTCTCTCTCTCTCTCTTTTTCCCCAACAGCTGACATTGTTTGAGGTGATCGTCACAGTAAAGTCTCAAATCACCAGCCCAAACACAACAAACTGTCTCAGATCACAGAAAAACACATCATAATTATATTTACCTTTTGTATAGTCCATCCATAGTTTGTAGTAGTAACAGACAGTAGTAAAAGTAAGATCCAGTGTTGTTGTTGGTAGTGTGAGCCAGGTCTCACAAGCCAAGCTAAAAGAGAGGCGTCAATTGGGTATGGCAAGCTATGGCAGCTCACATACCTTGGCTACAGGGGGAATATAATAAAATGTACTGTAATCGTGCCTGTTGGAAAGGTATGGCAACATGACTGGTGTCTTGCACGCCGGGCCTCGCGCGCGTGAAAGACAGCTTTTTTTTTTTTTTTTTGCCATACCTTTTTTTTGCCATACCTTTTTTTTCGCTGAGCTAAACGCCCTGCTCGATCGGCCGTGGTCCGCGGACCACCGCCGATCGAGCAGGGCGTTTAGCTCAGCGGCGTCAGTTCAGAAAAAGCTAAGGTTGACGCTGGAATGTCTTTACAAGATTAGGAGCATATGTATCACTGACGCTTGGATTCAGCCGTCCTGGGCCCTGGAATGACTAAAATCACCATGGTTACCATTGTGTGGCCAATCAGCTTGTGTTACCTTGTGTTACCATGGTGATTTGGTACATGACCGTCCTCCCCAGGCCTGGGATTGCTGGATGGACGGCATTCACGTAGCAGCAGCCATGTGTATGGTGGGGGGGGTTTAGTTTAGTGCTTTACTATACTACTGAGGACTTGCTGGATGGACGGCAATCACGGCAAGCATCAGCCATGTGTTTTGGGGGGGGGTTTAGTTTAGTGCTTTACTATACTACTGAGGACTATACTTCTACAGCCGTTACGTGATCTGAAAAGTTTTACTGGATCGTCATGGTTCATCGACCAGGCCACCAGGGACCACCGAGCTTTATTAGAATAAACCTTACAGCCGTGATACAAGAGAGAAAGTTGGGGAGAGAGAGATTGATTGATTGATTGATTGATTGATTGAAGACTTTATTAGAAGTTTGCATAGGAAAAGGTACAGTTTCATTCACTGGTACAAGGTCTACTAAAAGGAGATCCATGAAAATACTAGGCTTATTTCCATAGTAAACCATATATCTTATATAACATTGAATGACAGACAAATAGAACACAGTACTATGCAGTAGATATGTAAAGAAAAACAAAAAAGAAAACAGTAAGAGTGCACGTGTGCGTGCGCATGCCCATGTTCGCGTGCACATGCATGTTGCACGTTGCAGAGGGGGGGGGGGGAGAGAGAGAGAGAGAGAGAGAGAGAGAGAGAGAGAGAGAGAGAGAGACAGTGACACAACGTAAACACATGCACGTTGCGTGCTTATTGATGTAAACTCAAGACATGCATCAGACTGCATTCTGAGATAGACAGCGCCGCCGTGTGGATGACAGGCGTGCCTGCATCATAGAGTTATAATATTAGGCCTGCATCCACTGCTATGGACCAGAGCCCTTATAGGTCTATTGTCCACATAACTTGAGGGATTGAGCTGAAATGTGCCTTTATACTTGAAAAGTCTGTAAAACACGTATTTGTTTACCCATTTGTTTGAAAACATACTGCCTGATGCATCATTGAAGCCAAAAATAGAAGGCTGAAAAGAGTTATGTTTGATAGCATCCTTTCGAAAACATGTATTCAGAAAGCTGTTTTGGTGATTACATCGCCTACAAACAGCCCTATTTCTAAACAATAGAAAATGATAGCAACTTACTACTTGGCGGATTTGTAAAGAGGGCGAATTGATCTTTCCATACGTATATGGAAGTTGGTATATTCACAGTAGAATGAATAGATATTCTATTTATTATACTAAAAAGTCGTTTATCTCAAAATGTCTATGCAAAAAGGCTGTTTTGATAGCAAAACAATCTTTATAAAGTTGCCATTTACTAGACTATAGAACAAGATACAGATTTTCTAGTTTGATGTATCGGAAAGAGCGCGAGCAGGCCTTTCCAGTCATATGGGTGTGGTGTGCAATACACTCTACAGACGATGCGTAATCGTCCCCCAAAATGAGTGAAAAATCCGGCAGTAGAGACTTAGAGCCAGATTTAAGGGGGCTGAGAAAGAGTTAAGGTAGGTTTCCCAGCGCGTAAAAAATTCAGACGACCGTATGTAAATGAAGGGGAGGAGCTTAGTCGAAGTATGCAAATTGGGGGCGGGGCATGGTTTGGAAATACGTTTGGGTGTGGTTCGCATACATTATGCTCGCATACATTATGCTAATGAGGGTGTTAAGGTAGGTTCTCCAGCGCGTAAAAAATGCAGACGACCGTATGTATGGGCAAAAGTTCTCCTCTGCCTACAAAATGATGTCAGACTTAACAGCCCCATACCATGTCAGCCAGGTGGTTGAGTCCCATGGTGAAGGTGTGCAGGCCTGCTGAGGCCTCCAGGTTGTGTTTCACTATCAGCACCAAGTTCTTCTCCCAAAGCATTCTCCTGTAGACCACCTCCTCCTGAAACAAACAAGCACACTGACTGATGGGGGTTTACCACTCTGACATCACGCTCTGGCTTCACTGTGATGTCACACTAACAGAATCCCTTATATGCCCATATAAGGAGTTCCCTGATGTCGTCAATATTAATGATGCCCTGTTAGAGAGATCCCTGTGATGCCAGGGGGAACAAATCCCTTTTATGCCCATATATGGAGATCCCTGGTGTTTCCCTGATTTCCACATCACTGCGGTCGCTTGTCGCCCTGAGGCGTCTTACTAGTTATTTTATACTTTAGCTATTAAGAAATAGCAGATATACAAGCTCAAGGTGCGGCACGCTGCGAGCTTGTAGATCTGCTATTTTTGAAAAGTTGCGAAAATGTGTGCAAATCTTTGAACATATTTATTTTTCAAGTGAACATTTGTAACTCAAATCTTGCTTCTGGGGGTTCCCTGGAACTAAATATTTTGAGATGGGGGTCCATGGCCAAATACATATCATTGTTGGGGGTCCTTCACATGAAAATGTTTGAGTAGCCTACCACTGACATAGAAACATAGGTTTTTCAAAAGAAACCTTAGAAGGATTTGAAATATTCAAAGACTTGCACAAATTTTCCTTGTACCCAGGGCCCAGAATTTGCTGCGACACCCCTGATGATGTGCTCTGAAGTGACCATACATAGTCTAACAGACCTTTACCTTTTTGCATTCCTTCTGGTTGCAGTTTCCCAATGCAAGACTATAATGTCTGGAGTGTGAATGGTCAATAGAAATGAGAGTATAATTGGAGCCTATCTATATACAGTACATGGTACAGTATAGATTTTTCATTTATTTTAGGTTTGATTTGTTTTCATTCACGCTGCCTATAGGTGCTCACTCACATGTGCGAGTAATAATATACAATATCTTACCTGGTAGTGAAAACAGCAGATCTACAAGCACACAACGCCTCGCACCGCGAGGCGTTGTGTGCTTGTAGATCGGCTGTTTTCACTAGTTTAAATCATTTTTAAAATGATTTATACAAAACAAACAGTTTCGGACATACAAGGTTTCCACCAGACAACGACGAAATATAACTCATGTAATTGGCCCACTGGCTTGTCACTTGTCATGATCTGAAAATGGCAAATCTTTGAGTAGCAGCAGCGCTATAGAGAGAGATCTCTCTCTATAGCGCGCAATGAGGGCCTCTCCAACTCTTTTTCCCGGGCTGAATCAGGGGCCCAGCACGTCCCTGCCAGGACTCGTTACATTCGCTGGGCTCTGGGCATGATCTGGACGGGTCCGCATCAGTGTGCCGACGGGCCGGTATTCCGACACTAAAACTAACCCTAACTCTACCCCTAACCCTAAACTTAACCTCAGTAACCGTACCTCAGTAACTAACCAGCCGACGCTAGTCGGAACAGCGGCCCGTCGGGATAGTGAGCGGACCCTGATCTGGACCACAGTAGTATTTCTGGACACTTATCATCAAGTGCTCATCTACTACAAGTTTGACTTTGTTGACAAGCCCCTAGACACGCTGATATGTGACCCGCTGACGATGAACAAAATCACAGAGCTGACCGCCGCAGACATGTGGCTTCTTCGTGCTCCGCCCGGTTGCGTCCTTCTCCTGTCTTTCGTTGGCATCTTCGCCTGCAATTTGCTGATCCTTCGGGCGGCGCGCAAGGTGTGTGTGACTCACCAGAGCAGGCGCAGAGCCACGCGCAATGTGGGCTGCTCCCTTGGCATGATCCTGGTGCAGATGTTGCCGCTGCCCTACTGTGTTATCATGCTTGTACTGGACAAAGCACACCCAGAGCTGGCCCCTCGAAGCCAGCTCCTGCTGTTAATTCTGATGGTGGCCACACCGTCGGTTAACGCAACCACGGTGATCTGTCGCAGCAAAGGGTTAAAGAAAGAGTTGCGCTCTCTCTCTGTATGTCTATGCCGCTGCAACCCAATTTTCCCTTTGGGGACACTAAATAAAAGAACCTTGAACCTTCCCTTATTTATTATTATATATATTATTTTTTTTGATTGAGTTTTCACATAAAGGTGTGACATAAATGTATTCATTATATATATATATATATATATATAGTATATGTATGTATATATTTTTTTTCCTTTTTTTACATACAGACTTATTTTATTACAGACTGTAATAAAATGAATTAAAGACAAACAATAAAGAAACAATAACAAAAAACAAACAAAAACAAAAGAACTGGCTAACAGCACAATACAATGTTCATGAAATTATCCATACACATAGTCAATCATTCAGAGTGGTAACATCTCCACACATAAGGGCACATTAAAAGGTGTATTGTAAGAGTACAACTGGGGTTTTCCAATCCAGGGAATCACTTCCATTAGTGTAGCTAGATCCTTGGGCAAATAATCTATCAGCGGCTGCCAAAGATTGTCTTCCTTCTCTTTTAATTTGGCACTGAGTCTTTCTATTGGCAGCACTCTGTATATTTCTCTATACCACTGAGTCACTGATGGAGGTTTCTCCTGGCTGTATCGAATTGAATAGAATGCATTTTCTGGCCACACAAAGCAGAATGTTAAGTAACTGCTCTTCAGGGTCCAATACCCCAGAATTAGATGGCAGCCCTAGTAAAAACAGAGGAGACCTACTGGGATCAATTGTGTTCAGGAATTGGGGCGTTCTGTGCTGTCTGTGACGTATCCTGTACTGCATCTCTTTGAACCTGTTGCTTCTAAAGGTAGAGTGAGAAGATTGAACACATTCTTCATCGTACTCTGTTTGAAATTCACTTTCCCATCTGTACTGTATATGGATCAATGACCATTCTAATTAGTTTAATCCAATAGTTGGAGATCATAGATTCATATATGTAACTTAAAGTTGTTTTATTAATCAATATTTATTGAATAATGGATTAAAAGTCATATGTCTAGATTTGGTCTAAAAACAGACCGATTCCAGACAAGCTACTTTCGATCTAAATTTAGACTAGCCAGCTAATAGAGGGATATTGCTCAGTGGGAGAGGTGTGATGTGGATTTTTAAAGTAGAAGTATTTTCATGACGCCAAGTGCATGCGCATGCCATGTGTGCACGCAGCCTGCACTCGTTACTGTATTCATTCAACATATGATGGGAAATATTTTTTAATGTATTCTAATTATATTTATTATTAAGTTACATTGTTAGTTTGTTGCTTTTATTTTAGTTTCAATTAATGTATTTGTTTAAGTTTTATATAAAATACCTTTGGCTCACCCACACACTACACTAGCCCTGAAACGGTCGTATCTGGGGGTGCCTGGCACAAAATCATTTTCAGATGGGGGTCCTCTGCCAAATACATATCAATTTGGGGGTCCTTCACATGAAAAGGTATGAGAGCCACAGGGCTAACATACCGTGATATAAGAGTGTCACCTAGTGGACGTCGATAAGAGAGCCAACTGAATTATTTAGTTATGGTACCTTAGTAGTTCATTAAAAGATCATTTGCTATGCATATGCATTTATTTGTCATTTCAAAAGGGACAAAAGAAATTAGGAATGCATTTGAGCCCAAATCCAGAGACAAAATACTGTAAACAATGCCAAAAACAATGAAACTGCACTGCAACTGTACATTTACTGTTCCAGTGCTAGCTCACCTGCAATGTCTAATCAACTCTTTCAGAGTAAAAGCACAAAGTGTGCTTCATTAATCTTGCATTTATAATTCATATGCATGTCATTTATCAGCTGTTATGCATTGCCCATTCATTCCCCCTCAACAAATGGGAGGAGAGTTCTAATCAAGCCGACTCGTAGGTGCAATGCCTCCACCGAGCCCATGGGGCCCGGGTCATAATAACCCATTTACGGGCTAATTTCACAATTCATCTTTGCAATAATTGCCTCCATCAATATAAACCCAGACAATGCAGGCCTCATGTGTAGAACACAAGAGTTAGGAGTTTCTTATACTGCCTATAATGAGTCTCTGGTATGATGGTTACTGTGACTGTAAAAGGGTAGTAGGCCTAGCCACTGTGTTTGTGCTGTGGATGGATAGGCTACTGACTGACAGTGGTGTAAAGTACATTTACTCAAGTAATCTACTCGAGTAAACATGTTGGTTTGTTTGTTTTTTACTTCACTGGAGTATTTCCAATATTCAATACTTTTACTTCTACTCCACAACACTACATCGCAGAAGCAAATATTGCACTTTTACTCTACTTATTTGAAAAGCTGCTAGTTTCTTTGTCAAGTTTGATTGTTATTACAAAACACAGCCCTATATTCAATGTGACATTGTTTTATTCCAACCCAACTCCCTTGGGAAACTTAGTGGGAGCCAATCAAAGTTGGTTTAGTGAGTCTTTTCACAGTTTTTAGCCCAAGGAATGTTTTTCGTGCAAAACTAATTCTTGCAATGGATTCAGAATCATGAAGAACCCTAGTTTGACCCCTCAAATGCTACTTAAAGCAGATTCGTTTCCCTGTATAGTCAATGGGACCCCAAATTTGATTAAAGTTTCCCAAGGGAGTTGGGTTGGAGCAAATTCAGAGGTGAGATAGACACCTTTATGAACACACTTGTGAAGAAAGCTATTGGCATTTATAAGCCCATATAAAAGGGATTCTGTTAGTGTGACATCACAGTGAAGCCAGAGCGTGATGTCAGAGCGGCAAACCCTTTCTGTTAGAGTGGTTCCATTGACATCACAGTGATGTCAGAACATGATGTCAGAGCGACAAACCCATAGAACCGCTACAGACAGACCTGTTATGGTCATTCAAGGCGTTCTCTTTATGTGTTTATCTGACAAAAATGTCCACCACAAGCCAGCATGGCGATGACCCCTGACCCTTGGCCATGAGAGAATGTCCTGCCTTTACATCGTTTTAAGCACAACCTTACGGTGGGACTACACCAGAAAACGCGCGCGTATGCGTGCGCTGTCTGTGCGTGCGCTGTGCGTGTGCGAAAAGCCCCTGGCTACACCAAGGAGGGGGTATATGTGCGGGAGACCAGATAGTCTGTATACAAAACGCATAGGCGTCCTTAAAAAATAGAACCGATCCTATTTTTAGGGAATGCGTATCCGTGGTTCGCGCTATCCGTACGCCTGGTGTAGCCGGCTGAATTGATATACATTGGATCTATCCAAAACGCACATACGCGCGCGCGCCCCGCATACGCACGCATACGCACTGACGCGCGCGAAACGGCTTGGTGTAGTCCCACCGTTAAAAGAAAGCCCTATGACCTCTCATAATCAATGTCTGCACTTGAAATACATTATTTTAGCATTCCTGATTTAATGCTGATGTATTTTGTATTGTTCGTTAATATATCGTCTCTGTTGGATGGAAACCTCATATGTCCAAAACTGTTACTTTTTAGGATTCATTATACAAAAATAGCGAAAGTAGCAGATCGACAAGCTCAAAACGCACCACGCCATGTTTCGAGCTGGGTAGATCTGCAACTTTTGATGCTTAGTGTGTGACACTGTAGTTATGATCAAGTAGGATCATCTTTGATTTACAAAAAACACAAAAAGTTAGAATATGGAGATAAGAGTTTTCTGCCCGACCCTCTCACATACAAAGTAAAAGAGGCCTTCATGCATCAGCAGGGGCGTCACAAGGGGGGGGGGGGGGGGGGGACTGAGTTACTAGGGCCCAATGTGGAGGGGCCTTCATTATTTTATACTTTAACTATTGAAAAATAGCAGATCTACATGCTCACAACGCCTCGCAACGCGCCTCTTGCTTACTTAATATTTGACAGTTTGGCCAGTCCTGTCGAATATTCGAATACTTTGAGGTCGAATAATTCGGATACTAAAAATCACTATTCGTGAATGCCCTAGTATGTATTATGTACATTTTCAGGAAATACTTATTGCAGGTTTCATTAAAACCTTTCTTCCTCTCTTCTTCAGGTCTTCGGCACCACTCCAACACTCTGACCAGTGGCAAACGCCACAGCGAGGACTCCGGGGATGGTGTTGGTACCAAACTCCAGAGACAGAGCACCCATTAAACTGGTCAGTTGGAAAGACAATACGACAATACATACCTGCATTACTTACATAGCACTGTAACAAATTGTATTCCCATTTTATATCAAATAAGCATTTCCCCCATTTTCAACCCTGTCTTCATATAATTGGTCCTGGTCATCTTAACCCATTTAGGCCTGAACACATTATGACGCAATATTTTATGCTTTAAATATAAAAAAATTGCAGATATACAAGCTCACAGCGCGGCACCGAGTGCCGCGCTGCGAGCTTGTAGATCTGCTATTTTTGAAAAATCGTGAAAATTAGAATTTTGACCCGATTCTATAAGTGTCTTGAATCCTTCTAAGGTTTTTTGAAAAACCTATGTTTCTATGTGAGCAATCTGGCCAGCCATCGTCAAAGAAAACGTCCTTTTCACTTAACTGGAGCTCAGTTAGTCTGTTCTTGAGAGACTACTATGTCAGTGGCTCTCAAACCTTTTCATGTGAAGGACCCCCAAAATGATATTTATTTGGCCACGGACCCCCATCTGAAAATATTTAGTTCCAGGGACCCCCCAGAAGCAAACTTTGAGTTACAAACATTCGCTTTGAAAATACATAATACACTCAGAATATACACAGACACAGCCTATAGATACTGTGTATAGGTCATTACATTTTTCTCAAAAGGATTTTTGTTTTTACATTGTGAAATGATTTAAAAAAAATGATTTAAAAAATGTTGGCAAAAAGAGAGGGAAAAGAAATGCTGACATTGACGTGACTCCTTTCTAAATAATAGGACTTGTTATTGCATTGGGTTCCGCCCTCTGTTCAACTGCAGTGAGTTGAGAATGGAAACACTGCCCTCATGTGGATTCTTTCATATCACACTGTAACACTGTTTGTGAACAAAGACTCGGTGGGAACGATTCCTGTCACAATATAGAGCCGTTTAACACTGTTACTGAACAAACACTCTATAGCAATGATTACTGTGACAACGTGGAGCAGTTTAACCCTGTTAGTGAACACACATACTGTATGAGTGATTCCTACCTCGAGGCAGCAGCAGCAGTGCAACATGCATGTTGCTTCTCCAACAGTGAGTGACTGGGGGAGAATTCCTTGGGTAGAGCGCCGTCTATGGATGGGGACCTACTGATAGGTTCTAGAGGCATGCAGTCTACCGCACTTCCAGGGGGTTGGGGGGGGCAGCGGCCTCCGGCCGCTGCCTGGGCTCGCAAGTCCGGCTTGGTGCCGCCCCCCCCACCTCGGCACCTGACTCTGGCTGGAGCTTTACAAAAAAAAAAAAAAAAAAAAAAGGCAGCTGCTGAGCTGACCTGCGCAGCGTGCGTGCGTGCGTGCGTGCGTGCGTTCGTTCGTTCAGTGCAATGTGAATGCATGTGACTTAGGAAGATAGATAGATAGATACGCAATAAACATGATTTGGTACAAGTTCAACTAAAAGGAGATCCTAGTAATGTTTTTGGCTTATTTCCACAGGGAAGTCATTCACGAATGAACTAATTATTGATATAGGACTGTCATAGGTATACAGTGTCATTGACAGTACAGTTCACTGGTACAAGCTCAACTAAAAGGTGATCCTAGAAAAGACTAAGTCAGGGGGAAAAAGGGGGAAACAATTTAATAACTAAAACAATAAAAACAGCCGATCTACAAGGCTGCATGTGGGCTTGTGGATCAGCTGTTTTGGGTAAATGTGGGTTATTTATCTAATGCAGTATTGATCCCTTTATCGAGTGATTGATTGAAGACTTTATGACAAGTTTCATGACAGTACAGTTCACTGGTACAAGCTCAACTAAAAGGAGCTTTATTCATTTCAGTGGCGGTTTTAGAGGGGTGCTTTGGCCGCTTAAGCACCACTATTTTCTGAACTAGCACCAGTATTTTTCGGGACTAGCAAAATCGGGAGAGACACGGTCAGACGGAGAAAAGTGTGATACCCAAGCGCAGTACTACTCCTAAACAACGGCACTTCTCTCTCTCTCTGTTTCTCAATGTCTCTCTCTCTCTCTCTCTCTCTCTCTCTCTCTCTCTCTCTCTCTCTCTCTCACCCTCATCACTCTCTCTCCCATGCACGTTTGGTTGCACAAAAACACACTGGTTAAGCTACACTTTTTCCTGTTAATAATAACCTGCGTGAAATAAGCTGAATTGGGAGGTAAACGGGAGACACTTTATTGTGAAAGTAAGACAGGAAACGATAGTTGTTGCTGGGTTGGCCCTAGTTGTCGGTTTGTTATGTTAAGCTGCATTGGTTTGCAATAGCCTACTAGCGCGCAGTTTAAGTTATACATGATGAATGAATGGAGAGCCAAAACAATTTGTATTATCAGAACAGTTTAGCATACACATTAATTTGCGAACGGGGGCGCTGGGGGGAGAGAGAATACAGTCTGCAGTCCATTTCAGCGTCATCTTGCAATGCGCACTGACTGGTCCATGGGAGGACAACTTACAACCCATATAAAAGAAACATTATACACTCAAGTTCTTTATGAGGAGATGTTATGGAAACTGTACAAGATCACCACCAAAGCCTTTACAACTTTCCCAAAGTTGCATGTAAGAGAGAGGGGCTTTTCATCAATCTTTTTCCAAAAACTGGGACTGGATAAACAGGATAAAATATGCTGCTCTGCTGTTGATTGTTTGTGAGTACACTTGACTGCTGCTGCAGCTTGCCTATGCCGAACTCTTTTCTTGATGTCAAAAGTTGTCCGCTGAGACAAATGTTAATTAAATCGAAAATAGCAGATCTAGAAGTTCACAACGCAGCGCGAAGCGACTCGTTGTGAGCTTGTAGATTGGCTATTTTCACTTCTTTTGTTTGGGTTTAGTTTCTCTTGGTTCACGACACGGGCTAAAACGTTTGGGAAGCAATACCATATCATGCTTGCTGTAGTAGACAGAGTGGTGTAAAATTAAGTAGATGAACTGAAAAGCTTTTGGAACTGAATGATTATATGACACTGGTGTTGTCTGTCTGTTGGAGTGTTGGTACCTAGCTTTTGGAACTGAATGATTATATGACACTGGTGTTGTCTGTCTGTTGGAGTGTTGGTACCTAGAATTCCATCTACTGGCTGGTGCATGTGGAGAGAGGCAAAGGGAAAGTGTTGTATGTCGTTCCCGATTGTTTAGCAAAAAAATAAACCGCGGAAACCTTTATTGTTTATGTCGGACTTCTGCGTTGTTTGCGGCGTGAGTTTCGGTGCTATAATCAAATGGTTTGCGGATTCGGAATCACAAGAATCTTAGCTTTAAAATGGTATACAGCTTGCAAAGAAATAAACCGCGGAAACCCGAATAAAACGCGATCAAATCTGCGAAAACCCGCCAATTTTCGAAGCTCCCTGCAGCACCCCCTGCTGACCGCGCCTACTGATTATTTATGTAATTAATTATTTATTTATTTCCGCCCCTGCACTCCGCCCCCCCCCCCTCTGCCTATCGATCGGCTGGGCTTTAAAGAGCCATAACTCCGCTTTGCAGCGTGCCACCGTCTCCAAACTCGCTGTCTGGCTTCTCGTGTTACTGGTATTAAATAACACATACAAGCTCACGGGAGCTCCATCCAACTTCTGCGCAATGCATTATGGGATGTTGGAAAGTTGTGGATACTAGCAACAGAGTATTTATTTAAATAAATAAATAAATAAAGTGTGTGTGTGTGCATGCATGCATGCGTGCGTAATTACTGCCTCGTTAAGAACCCCACACATTTAGGCAAATTCTTTCTTTCTTTCCTTCCTTCCTTCCTTCCTTCCTTCCTTCCTTCCTTCCTTCCTGTAAATGAGGCCGCATGACAAGCGTTCTCGTCACCGCGCTGACGTGCTAATTACACGCAAATACAAGGGGTGGAGTCGAACTTAACGAGTGGGCGTGGTTTCAACTACAAGCTCACAACGCGTCGCATCAAGACGCGTTGTGAGCTTGTAGATCTGCTATTAACGAGTGGGCGTGGTTTCAACAAGAGGGAGGAGTCTGACTTAATGAGTGGGCCTAACGTAATGAGTTTTGTGAGCGTCGCATGCATTAATTATGTAAATTAAGCCGACTTATGCAAATGGAGGGGGCAGGGCATGGTTTGGAAATGCGTGTGGGCGTGGTGCATGCGTGCGTGCGTGCGTGCCTCAATTAATTAATTCATTCATTCATTCATTCATTCATTAATTGCCTCCTCGTTAAGAACCCCGTAAATTTAGGCAAATTCTTTCTTTCTTTCTTTCTTTCCTTCCTTCCTTCCTTCCTTCCTTCCTTCCTTCCTTCCTTCAATAAATAATTATGTTAATGAGGTTGGGGGCGTGGTCTGCGTTAATTATGTTAATGAGGGGCGTGGTCTGCGTTAATTATGTTAATGAGCAAAAAAAAGGAAAAGTAGTGGTCTGCGTTAATTATGTTAATGAGACTGCACAACATGCACGTGCGCGTCTTGTTGCTAATTACACGCGAATGCAGGGGGCGGAGCTAATTAGCGTAATTATTTAAATTGGGGGGCGTGGTCTGCATTAATTATGCAAATGAGGTTGGGGCGTGGTCTGCATTAATTATGTAAATGAGACTGCACAACATGCATTTGACGCGCGCGTCTTGTTGCTAATTACACGCGAATGCAGGGGGCGGAGCTAACTAGCGTAATTATTTAAATTGGGGGGCGTGGTCTGCATTAATTATGCAAATGAGGTTGGGGCGTGGTCTGCATTAATTATGTAAATGAGGCTGCATTAATTATGTAAATGAGGCTGTTAAGTGGCGTTTCCCAGCGCGTAAAAAATGCAGACGACCGTATGTAAATGAAGGGGAGGAGCTTAGTCGAAGTATGCAAATTGGGGGCGGGCATGGTTTGGAAATGCGTTTGGGTGTGGTTCGTATACATTATGCTCGCATACATTATGCTAATGAGGGTGTTAAGGTAGGTTTCCCAGCGCGTAAAAAATGCAGACGGCCGTATGTAAATGAAGGGGAGGAGCTTAGTCGAAGTATGCAAATTGGGGGCGGGCATGGTTTGGAAATGCGTTTGGGTGTGGTTCGTATACATTATGCTCGCATACATTATGCTAATGAGGGTGTTAAGGTAGGTTTCCCAGCGCGTAAAAAATGCAGACGGCCGTATGTAAATGAAGGGGAGGAGCTTAGTCGAAGTATGCAAATTGGGGGCGGGCATGGTTTGGAAATGCGTTTGGGTGTGGTTCGCATACATTATGCTCGCATACATTATGCTAATGAGGGTGTTAAGGTAGGTTCCCCAGCGCGTAAAAAATGCAGACGACCGTATGTAAATGAAGGGGAGGAGCTTAGTCGACATATGCAAATTGGGGGCGGGGCATGGTTTGGAAATGCGTGTGGGCGTGGTTTGCATACATTATGCTCGCATACATTATGCTAATGAGGGTTTTAAGGTAGGTTTTAGGGCTGCACGGTTAATCGTTTTCAAACCGAAATCGCGATGTGAAATCTAGCGATTAGCGAATCGCAAAGGTCGCGGTTTCGGCGATTTTCTGCAAAGTTGACTTACCAAGCATTATGCAGACGTTTTAATTTTAGAAATCCGTTCATAATTGACTAAGGAATGATCAAATCAAACTGTGGTGTCTTTCTTAAATACTCGCGCATCGCCGCACCGAGGATTAGCATTACGGGTTGCTCATAATGCTGAAATCTCCTCAGAGGAGAGGAGCCAAGCCAAGGCATGACACGTACTGTCTGTCTAACAGCACGTAACAGTGTATTTCCCTTCCAACGGAGGAGTAGGCCTACTCCATGGCTACAGGTAGTGAATGTTCTGGTAATCATTATAAATATAACATCCTTAAATCCTTGTGCATAGATTAGATCCTGTTTGTCGTCAGCTGAAAGTGAAAGTAATTTCTGTGCAACTGCTGCGGCTGCCCCTCCTCCTCCTCCTCCTCCGTCCCCCGCACACATGTGTGTCTTAGGGTGCATTTTTTGCCTTGATAAAACTTAAGCAAGGCAGCGACATACAGTACTTTCTTCCTTGACAATAATGAGAGGCAGACAAAACCATTACTGACATTTTGCTGAATATAAAAACGTTTTATATTGCTAATAAGCAAAGAAAGGGAATCTTTTGGAAATATAACTGAACTGAATCAAACCATTTACATGATTGCCAATTAGCCTAGTTAATAATAATCAATTTATTTTTTAAATGTATTACACAATAAATATTCAACGGAAGCTTGACCTAAGGTAGTGAAATGATTTTCCTATGGTTAAAATAATTTATTATATCATCCTTTTAACAAAAAAAAAACTATCACTTATCCTACCTTGAAATAAATATATAAATACAGGGGTTAAGGTTCTCCGTCCTGGGGATGTTTATGAGATCGAGGCAGATTTGCCAAAAAAGAGAAAACAAAAAATGGGGGTGGGGGGGTGTAGCCATGGCCGTGATGTTAATAACATGACCGAAATCCTCAAAATGCAGCATAATACTTGCTAGTCAAGTCAAAATAAATTTCCGTCTTAGGATTTTTTTTTGCTTTAGCCCCTGTAAATATCGCGAATAAAATCGCAATCGCAATATTAGTCAGAAAAATCGCAATTAGGTTTTTTCCCAAAATCGTGCAGCCCTAGTAGGTTTCCCAGCGCGTAAAAAATTCAGACGACCGTATGTAAATGAAGGGGAGGAGCTTAGTCGAAGTATGCAAATTGGGGGCGGGGCATGGTTTGGAAATGTGTGTGGGTGTGGTTCGCATAAATTATGCTAATGAGGCTGTTAAGTGGCGTTTCCCAGCGCGTAAAAAATGCAGACGACCGTATGTAAATGAAGGGGAGGAGCTTAGTCGACGTATGCAAATTGGGGGCGGGGCATGGTTTGGAAATGCGTGTGGGCGTGGTTTGCATACATTATGCTCGCATACATTATGCTAATGAGGGCGTTAAGGTGGGTTTTCCAGCGCGTAAAAAATGCAGACGACCGTATGTAAATGAAGGGGAGGAGCTTAGTCGACATATGCAAATTGGGGGCGGGGCATGGTTTGGAAATGCGTGTGGGCGTGGTTTGCATACATTATGCTCGCATACATTATGCTAATGAGGGTTTTAAGGTAGGTTTCCCAGCGTGTAAAAAATTCAGACGACCGTATGTAAATGAAGGGGAGGAGCTTAGTCGAAGTATGCAAATTGGGGGCGGGGCATGGTTTGGAAATGTGTGTGGGTGTGGTTCGCATAAATTATGCTAATGAGGCTGTTAAGTGGCGTTTCCCAGCGCGTAAAAAATGCAGACGACCGTATGTAAATGAAGGGGAGGAGCTTAGTCGACGTATGCAAATTGGGGGCGGGGCATGGTTTGGAAATGCGTGTGGGCGTGGTTTGCATACATTATGCTCGCATACATTATGCTAATGAGGGCGTTAAGGTGGGTTTTCCAGCGCGTAAAAAATGCAGACGACCGTATGTAAATGAAGGGGAGGAGCTTAGTCGACATATGCAAATTGGGGGCGGGGCATGGTTTGGAAATGCGTGTGGGCGTGGTTTGCATACATTATGCTCGCATACATTATGCTAATGAGGGTGTTAAGGTAGGTTTCCCAGCGCGTAAAAAATTCAGACGACCGTATGTAAATGAAGGGGAGGAGCTTAGTCGAAGTATGCAAATTGGGGGCGGGGCATGGTTTGGAAATACGTTTGGGTGTGGTTCGCATACATTATGCTCGCATACATTATGCTAATGAGGGTGTTAAGGTAGGTTCTCCAGCGCGTAAAAAATGCAGACGACCGTATGTATGGGCAAAAGTTCTCCTCTGCCTACAAAATGATGTCAGACTTAACAGCCCCATACCATGTCAGCCAGGTGGTTGAGTCCCATGGTGAAGGTGTGCAGGCCTGCTGAGGCCTCCAGGTTGTGTTTCACTATCAGCACCAAGTTCTTCTCCCAAAGCATTCTCCTGTAGACCACCTCCTCCTGAAACAAACAAGCACACTGACTGATGGGGGTTTACCACTCTGACATCACGCTCTGGCTTCACTGTGATGTCACACTAACAGAATCCCTTATATGCCCATATAAGGAGTTCCCTGATGTCGTCAATATTAATGATGCCCTGTTAGAGAGATCCCTGTGATGCCAGGGGGAACAAATCCCTTTTATGCCCATATATGGAGATCCCTGGTGTTTCCCTGATTTCCACATCACTGCGGTCGCTTGTCGCCCTGAGGCGTCTTACTAGTTATTTTATACTTTAGCTATTAAGAAATAGCAGATATACAAGCTCAAGGTGCGGCACGCTGCGAGCTTGTAGATCTGCTATTTTTGAAAAGTTGCGAAAATGTGTGCAAATCTTTGAACATATTTATTTTTCAAGTGAACATTTGTAACTCAAATCTTGCTTCTGGGGGTTCCCTGGAACTAAATATTTTGAGATGGGGGTCCATGGCCAAATACATATCATTGTTGGGGGTCCTTCACATGAAAATGTTTGAGTAGCCTACCACTGACATAGAAACATAGGTTTTTCAAAAGAAACCTTAGAAGGATTTGAAATATTCAAAGACTTGCACAAATTTTCCTTGTACCCAGGGCCCAGAATTTGCTGCGACACCCCTGATGATGTGCTCTGAAGTGACCATACATAGTCTAACAGACCTTTACCTTTTTGCATTCCTTCTGGTTGCAGTTTCCCAATGCAAGACTATAATGTCTGGAGTGTGAATGGTCAATAGAAATGAGAGTATAATTGGAGCCTATCTATATACAGTACATGGTACAGTATAGATTTTTCATTTATTTTAGGTTTGATTTGTTTTCATTCACGCTGCCTATAGGTGCTCACTCACATGTGCGAGTAATAATATACAATATCTTACCTGGTAGTGAAAACAGCAGATCTACAAGCACACAACGCCTCGCACCGCGAGGCGTTGTGTGCTTGTAGATCGGCTGTTTTCACTAGTTTAAATCATTTTTAAAATGATTTATACAAAACAAACAGTTTCGGACATACAAGGTTTCCACCAGACAACGACGAAATATAACTCATGTAATTGGCCCACTGGCTTGTCACTTGTCATGATCTGAAAATGGCAAATCTTTGAGTAGCAGCAGCGCTATAGAGAGAGATCTCTCTCTATAGCGCGCAATGAGGGCCTCTCCAACTCTTTTTCCCGGGCTGAATCAGGGGCCCAGCACGTCCCTGCCAGGACTCGTTACATTCGCTGGGCTCTGGGCATGATCTGGACGGGTCCGCATCAGTGTGCCGACGGGCCGGTATTCCGACACTAAAACTAACCCTAACTCTACCCCTAACCCTAAACTTAACCTCAGTAACCGTACCTCAGTAACTAACCAGCCGACGCTAGTCGGAACAGCGGCCCGTCGGGATAGTGAGCGGACCCTGATCTGGACCACAGTAGTATTTCTGGACACTTATCATCAAGTGCTCATCTACTACAAGTTTGACTTTGTTGACAAGCCCCTAGACACGCTGATATGTGACCCGCTGACGATGAACAAAATCACAGAGCTGACCGCCGCAGACATGTGGCTTCTTCGTGCTCCGCCCGGTTGCGTCCTTCTCCTGTCTTTCGTTGGCATCTTCGCCTGCAATTTGCTGATCCTTCGGGCGGCGCGCAAGGTGTGTGTGACTCACCAGAGCAGGCGCAGAGCCACGCGCAATGTGGGCTGCTCCCTTGGCATGATCCTGGTGCAGATGTTGCCGCTGCCCTACTGTGTTATCATGCTTGTACTGGACAAAGCACACCCAGAGCTGGCCCCTCGAAGCCAGCTCCTGCTGTTAATTCTGATGGTGGCCACACCGTCGGTTAACGCAACCACGGTGATCTGTCGCAGCAAAGGGTTAAAGAAAGAGTTGCGCTCTCTCTCTGTATGTCTATGCCGCTGCAACCCAATTTTCCCTTTGGGGACACTAAATAAAAGAACCTTGAACCTTCCCTTATTTATTATTATATATATTATTTTTTTTGATTGAGTTTTCACATAAAGGTGTGACATAAATGTATTCATTATATATATATATATATATATATAGTATATGTATGTATATATTTTTTTTCCTTTTTTTACATACAGACTTATTTTATTACAGACTGTAATAAAATGAATTAAAGACAAACAATAAAGAAACAATAACAAAAAACAAACAAAAACAAAAGAACTGGCTAACAGCACAATACAATGTTCATGAAATTATCCATACACATAGTCAATCATTCAGAGTGGTAACATCTCCACACATAAGGGCACATTAAAAGGTGTATTGTAAGAGTACAACTGGGGTTTTCCAATCCAGGGAATCACTTCCATTAGTGTAGCTAGATCCTTGGGCAAATAATCTATCAGCGGCTGCCAAAGATTGTCTTCCTTCTCTTTTAATTTGGCACTGAGTCTTTCTATTGGCAGCACTCTGTATATTTCTCTATACCACTGAGTCACTGATGGAGGTTTCTCCTGGCTGTATCGAATTGAATAGAATGCATTTTCTGGCCACACAAAGCAGAATGTTAAGTAACTGCTCTTCAGGGTCCAATACCCCAGAATTAGATGGCAGCCCTAGTAAAAACAGAGGAGACCTACTGGGATCAATTGTGTTCAGGAATTGGGGCGTTCTGTGCTGTCTGTGACGTATCCTGTACTGCATCTCTTTGAACCTGTTGCTTCTAAAGGTAGAGTGAGAAGATTGAACACATTCTTCATCGTACTCTGTTTGAAATTCACTTTCCCATCTGTACTGTATATGGATCAATGACCATTCTAATTAGTTTAATCCAATAGTTGGAGATCATAGATTCATATATGTAACTTAAAGTTGTTTTATTAATCAATATTTATTGAATAATGGATTAAAAGTCATATGTCTAGATTTGGTCTAAAAACAGACCGATTCCAGACAAGCTACTTTCGATCTAAATTTAGACTAGCCAGCTAATAGAGGGATATTGCTCAGTGGGAGAGGTGTGATGTGGATTTTTAAAGTAGAAGTATTTTCATGACGCCAAGTGCATGCGCATGCCATGTGTGCACGCAGCCTGCACTCGTTACTGTATTCATTCAACATATGATGGGAAATATTTTTTAATGTATTCTAATTATATTTATTATTAAGTTACATTGTTAGTTTGTTGCTTTTATTTTAGTTTCAATTAATGTATTTGTTTAAGTTTTATATAAAATACCTTTGGCTCACCCACACACTACACTAGCCCTGAAACGGTCGTATCTGGGGGTGCCTGGCACAAAATCATTTTCAGATGGGGGTCCTCTGCCAAATACATATCAATTTGGGGGTCCTTCACATGAAAAGGTATGAGAGCCACAGGGCTAACATACCGTGATATAAGAGTGTCACCTAGTGGACGTCGATAAGAGAGCCAACTGAATTATTTAGTTATGGTACCTTAGTAGTTCATTAAAAGATCATTTGCTATGCATATGCATTTATTTGTCATTTCAAAAGGGACAAAAGAAATTAGGAATGCATTTGAGCCCAAATCCAGAGACAAAATACTGTAAACAATGCCAAAAACAATGAAACTGCACTGCAACTGTACATTTACTGTTCCAGTGCTAGCTCACCTGCAATGTCTAATCAACTCTTTCAGAGTAAAAGCACAAAGTGTGCTTCATTAATCTTGCATTTATAATTCATATGCATGTCATTTATCAGCTGTTATGCATTGCCCATTCATTCCCCCTCAACAAATGGGAGGAGAGTTCTAATCAAGCCGACTCGTAGGTGCAATGCCTCCACCGAGCCCATGGGGCCCGGGTCATAATAACCCATTTACGGGCTAATTTCACAATTCATCTTTGCAATAATTGCCTCCATCAATATAAACCCAGACAATGCAGGCCTCATGTGTAGAACACAAGAGTTAGGAGTTTCTTATACTGCCTATAATGAGTCTCTGGTATGATGGTTACTGTGACTGTAAAAGGGTAGTAGGCCTAGCCACTGTGTTTGTGCTGTGGATGGATAGGCTACTGACTGACAGTGGTGTAAAGTACATTTACTCAAGTAATCTACTCGAGTAAACATGTTGGTTTGTTTGTTTTTTACTTCACTGGAGTATTTCCAATATTCAATACTTTTACTTCTACTCCACAACACTACATCGCAGAAGCAAATATTGCACTTTTACTCTACTTATTTGAAAAGCTGCTAGTTTCTTTGTCAAGTTTGATTGTTATTACAAAACACAGCCCTATATTCAATGTGACATTGTTTTATTCCAACCCAACTCCCTTGGGAAACTTAGTGGGAGCCAATCAAAGTTGGTTTAGTGAGTCTTTTCACAGTTTTTAGCCCAAGGAATGTTTTTCGTGCAAAACTAATTCTTGCAATGGATTCAGAATCATGAAGAACCCTAGTTTGACCCCTCAAATGCTACTTAAAGCAGATTCGTTTCCCTGTATAGTCAATGGGACCCCAAATTTGATTAAAGTTTCCCAAGGGAGTTGGGTTGGAGCAAATTCAGAGGTGAGATAGACACCTTTATGAACACACTTGTGAAGAAAGCTATTGGCATTTATAAGCCCATATAAAAGGGATTCTGTTAGTGTGACATCACAGTGAAGCCAGAGCGTGATGTCAGAGCGGCAAACCCTTTCTGTTAGAGTGGTTCCATTGACATCACAGTGATGTCAGAACATGATGTCAGAGCGACAAACCCATAGAACCGCTACAGACAGACCTGTTATGGTCATTCAAGGCGTTCTCTTTATGTGTTTATCTGACAAAAATGTCCACCACAAGCCAGCATGGCGATGACCCCTGACCCTTGGCCATGAGAGAATGTCCTGCCTTTACATCGTTTTAAGCACAACCTTACGGTGGGACTACACCAGAAAACGCGCGCGTATGCGTGCGCTGTCTGTGCGTGCGCTGTGCGTGTGCGAAAAGCCCCTGGCTACACCAAGGAGGGGGTATATGTGCGGGAGACCAGATAGTCTGTATACAAAACGCATAGGCGTCCTTAAAAAATAGAACCGATCCTATTTTTAGGGAATGCGTATCCGTGGTTCGCGCTATCCGTACGCCTGGTGTAGCCGGCTGAATTGATATACATTGGATCTATCCAAAACGCACATACGCGCGCGCGCCCCGCATACGCACGCATACGCACTGACGCGCGCGAAACGGCTTGGTGTAGTCCCACCGTTAAAAGAAAGCCCTATGACCTCTCATAATCAATGTCTGCACTTGAAATACATTATTTTAGCATTCCTGATTTAATGCTGATGTATTTTGTATTGTTCGTTAATATATCGTCTCTGTTGGATGGAAACCTCATATGTCCAAAACTGTTACTTTTTAGGATTCATTATACAAAAATAGCGAAAGTAGCAGATCGACAAGCTCAAAACGCACCACGCCATGTTTCGAGCTGGGTAGATCTGCAACTTTTGATGCTTAGTGTGTGACACTGTAGTTATGATCAAGTAGGATCATCTTTGATTTACAAAAAACACAAAAAGTTAGAATATGGAGATAAGAGTTTTCTGCCCGACCCTCTCACATACAAAGTAAAAGAGGCCTTCATGCATCAGCAGGGGCGTCACAAGGGGGGGGGGGGGGGGGGGACTGAGTTACTAGGGCCCAATGTGGAGGGGCCTTCATTATTTTATACTTTAACTATTGAAAAATAGCAGATCTACATGCTCACAACGCCTCGCAACGCGCCTCTTGCTTACTTAATATTTGACAGTTTGGCCAGTCCTGTCGAATATTCGAATACTTTGAGGTCGAATAATTCGGATACTAAAAATCACTATTCGTGAATGCCCTAGTATGTATTATGTACATTTTCAGGAAATACTTATTGCAGGTTTCATTAAAACCTTTCTTCCTCTCTTCTTCAGGTCTTCGGCACCACTCCAACACTCTGACCAGTGGCAAACGCCACAGCGAGGACTCCGGGGATGGTGTTGGTACCAAACTCCAGAGACAGAGCACCCATTAAACTGGTCAGTTGGAAAGACAATACGACAATACATACCTGCATTACTTACATAGCACTGTAACAAATTGTATTCCCATTTTATATCAAATAAGCATTTCCCCCATTTTCAACCCTGTCTTCATATAATTGGTCCTGGTCATCTTAACCCATTTAGGCCTGAACACATTATGACGCAATATTTTATGCTTTAAATATAAAAAAATTGCAGATATACAAGCTCACAGCGCGGCACCGAGTGCCGCGCTGCGAGCTTGTAGATCTGCTATTTTTGAAAAATCGTGAAAATTAGAATTTTGACCCGATTCTATAAGTGTCTTGAATCCTTCTAAGGTTTTTTGAAAAACCTATGTTTCTATGTGAGCAATCTGGCCAGCCATCGTCAAAGAAAACGTCCTTTTCACTTAACTGGAGCTCAGTTAGTCTGTTCTTGAGAGACTACTATGTCAGTGGCTCTCAAACCTTTTCATGTGAAGGACCCCCAAAATGATATTTATTTGGCCACGGACCCCCATCTGAAAATATTTAGTTCCAGGGACCCCCCAGAAGCAAACTTTGAGTTACAAACATTCGCTTTGAAAATACATAATACACTCAGAATATACACAGACACAGCCTATAGATACTGTGTATAGGTCATTACATTTTTCTCAAAAGGATTTTTGTTTTTACATTGTGAAATGATTTAAAAAAAATGATTTAAAAAATGTTGGCAAAAAGAGAGGGAAAAGAAATGCTGACATTGACGTGACTCCTTTCTAAATAATAGGACTTGTTATTGCATTGGGTTCCGCCCTCTGTTCAACTGCAGTGAGTTGAGAATGGAAACACTGCCCTCATGTGGATTCTTTCATATCACACTGTAACACTGTTTGTGAACAAAGACTCGGTGGGAACGATTCCTGTCACAATATAGAGCCGTTTAACACTGTTACTGAACAAACACTCTATAGCAATGATTACTGTGACAACGTGGAGCAGTTTAACCCTGTTAGTGAACACACATACTGTATGAGTGATTCCTACCTCGAGGCAGCAGCAGCAGTGCAACATGCATGTTGCTTCTCCAACAGTGAGTGACTGGGGGAGAATTCCTTGGGTAGAGCGCCGTCTATGGATGGGGACCTACTGATAGGTTCTAGAGGCATGCAGTCTACCGCACTTCCAGGGGGTTGGGGGGGGCAGCGGCCTCAGCGTGCGTGCGTGCGTGCGTGCGTTCGTTCGTTCAGTGCAATGTGAATGCATGTGACTTAGGAAGATAGATAGATAGATACGCAATAAACATGATTTGGTACAAGTTCAACTAAAAGGAGATCCTAGTAATGTTTTTGGCTTATTTCCACAGGGAAGTCATTCACGAATGAACTAATTATTGATATAGGACTGTCATAGGTATACAGTGTCATTGACAGTACAGTTCACTGGTACAAGCTCAACTAAAAGGTGATCCTAGAAAAGACTAAGTCAGGGGGAAAAAGGGGGAAACAATTTAATAACTAAAACAATAAAAACAGCCGATCTACAAGGCTGCATGTGGGCTTGTGGATCAGCTGTTTTGGGTAAATGTGGGTTATTTATCTAATGCAGTATTGATCCCTTTATCGAGTGATTGATTGAAGACTTTATGACAAGTTTCATGACAGTACAGTTCACTGGTACAAGCTCAACTAAAAGGAGCTTTATTCATTTCAGTGGCGGTTTTAGAGGGGTGCTTTGGCCGCTTAAGCACCACTATTTTCTGAACTAGCACCAGTATTTTTCGGGACTAGCAAAATCGGGAGAGACACGGTCAGACGGAGAAAAGTGTGATACCCAAGCGCAGTACTACTCCTAAACAACGGCACTTCTCTCTCTCTCTGTTTCTCAATGTCTCTCTCTCTCTCTCTCTCTCTCTCTCTCTCTCTCTCTCTCTCTCTCTCTCTCTCTCACCCTCATCACTCTCTCTCCCATGCACGTTTGGTTGCACAAAAACACACTGGTTAAGCTACACTTTTTCCTGTTAATAATAACCTGCGTGAAATAAGCTGAATTGGGAGGTAAACGGGAGACACTTTATTGTGAAAGTAAGACAGGAAACGATAGTTGTTGCTGGGTTGGCCCTAGTTGTCGGTTTGTTATGTTAAGCTGCATTGGTTTGCAATAGCCTACTAGCGCGCAGTTTAAGTTATACATGATGAATGAATGGAGAGCCAAAACAATTTGTATTATCAGAACAGTTTAGCATACACATTAATTTGCGAACGGGGGCGCTGGGGGGAGAGAGAATACAGTCTGCAGTCCATTTCAGCGTCATCTTGCAATGCGCACTGACTGGTCCATGGGAGGACAACTTACAACCCATATAAAAGAAACATTATACACTCAAGTTCTTTATGAGGAGATGTTATGGAAACTGTACAAGATCACCACCAAAGCCTTTACAACTTTCCCAAAGTTGCATGTAAGAGAGAGGGGCTTTTCATCAATCTTTTTCCAAAAACTGGGACTGGATAAACAGGATAAAATATGCTGCTCTGCTGTTGATTGTTTGTGAGTACACTTGACTGCTGCTGCAGCTTGCCTATGCCGAACTCTTTTCTTGATGTCAAAAGTTGTCCGCTGAGACAAATGTTAATTAAATCGAAAATAGCAGATCTAGAAGTTCACAACGCAGCGCGAAGCGACTCGTTGTGAGCTTGTAGATTGGCTATTTTCACTTCTTTTGTTTGGGTTTAGTTTCTCTTGGTTCACGACACGGGCTAAAACGTTTGGGAAGCAATACCATATCATGCTTGCTGTAGTAGACAGAGTGGTGTAAAATTAAGTAGATGAACTGAAAAGCTTTTGGAACTGAATGATTATATGACACTGGTGTTGTCTGTCTGTTGGAGTGTTGGTACCTAGCTTTTGGAACTGAATGATTATATGACACTGGTGTTGTCTGTCTGTTGGAGTGTTGGTACCTAGAATTCCATCTACTGGCTGGTGCATGTGGAGAGAGGCAAAGGGAAAGTGTTGTATGTCGTTCCCGATTGTTTAGCAAAAAAATAAACCGCGGAAACCTTTATTGTTTATGTCGGACTTCTGCGTTGTTTGCGGCGTGAGTTTCGGTGCTATAATCAAATGGTTTGCGGATTCGGAATCACAAGAATCTTAGCTTTAAAATGGTATACAGCTTGCAAAGAAATAAACCGCGGAAACCCGAATAAAACGCGATCAAATCTGCGAAAACCCGCCAATTTTCGAAGCTCCCTGCAGCACCCCCTGCTGACCGCGCCTACTGATTATTTATGTAATTAATTATTTATTTATTTCCGCCCCTGCACTCCGCCCCCCCCCCCTCTGCCTATCGATCGGCTGGGCTTTAAAGAGCCATAACTCCGCTTTGCAGCGTGCCACCGTCTCCAAACTCGCTGTCTGGCTTCTCGTGTTACTGGTATTAAATAACACATACAAGCTCACGGGAGCTCCATCCAACTTCTGCGCAATGCATTATGGGATGTTGGAAAGTTGTGGATACTAGCAACAGAGTATTTATTTAAATAAATAAATAAATAAAGTGTGTGTGTGTGCATGCATGCATGCGTGCGTAATTACTGCCTCGTTAAGAACCCCACACATTTAGGCAAATTCTTTCTTTCTTTCCTTCCTTCCTTCCTTCCTTCCTTCCTTCCTTCCTTCCTTCCTGTAAATGAGGCCGCATGACAAGCGTTCTCGTCACCGCGCTGACGTGCTAATTACACGCAAATACAAGGGGTGGAGTCGAACTTAACGAGTGGGCGTGGTTTCAACTACAAGCTCACAACGCGTCGCATCAAGACGCGTTGTGAGCTTGTAGATCTGCTATTAACGAGTGGGCGTGGTTTCAACAAGAGGGAGGAGTCTGACTTAATGAGTGGGCCTAACGTAATGAGTTTTGTGAGCGTCGCATGCATTAATTATGTAAATTAAGCCGACTTATGCAAATGGAGGGGGCAGGGCATGGTTTGGAAATGCGTGTGGGCGTGGTGCATGCGTGCGTGCGTGCGTGCCTCAATTAATTAATTCATTCATTCATTCATTCATTCATTAATTGCCTCCTCGTTAAGAACCCCGTAAATTTAGGCAAATTCTTTCTTTCTTTCTTTCTTTCCTTCCTTCCTTCCTTCCTTCCTTCCTTCCTTCCTTCCTTCAATAAATAATTATGTTAATGAGGTTGGGGGCGTGGTCTGCGTTAATTATGTTAATGAGGGGCGTGGTCTGCGTTAATTATGTTAATGAGCAAAAAAAAGGAAAAGTAGTGGTCTGCGTTAATTATGTTAATGAGACTGCACAACATGCACGTGCGCGTCTTGTTGCTAATTACACGCGAATGCAGGGGGCGGAGCTAATTAGCGTAATTATTTAAATTGGGGGGCGTGGTCTGCATTAATTATGCAAATGAGGTTGGGGCGTGGTCTGCATTAATTATGTAAATGAGACTGCACAACATGCATTTGACGCGCGCGTCTTGTTGCTAATTACACGCGAATGCAGGGGGCGGAGCTAACTAGCGTAATTATTTAAATTGGGGGGCGTGGTCTGCATTAATTATGCAAATGAGGTTGGGGCGTGGTCTGCATTAATTATGTAAATGAGGCTGCATTAATTATGTAAATGAGGCTGTTAAGTGGCGTTTCCCAGCGCGTAAAAAATGCAGACGACCGTATGTAAATGAAGGGGAGGAGCTTAGTCGAAGTATGCAAATTGGGGGCGGGCATGGTTTGGAAATGCGTTTGGGTGTGGTTCGTATACATTATGCTCGCATACATTATGCTAATGAGGGTGTTAAGGTAGGTTTCCCAGCGCGTAAAAAATGCAGACGGCCGTATGTAAATGAAGGGGAGGAGCTTAGTCGAAGTATGCAAATTGGGGGCGGGCATGGTTTGGAAATGCGTTTGGGTGTGGTTCGTATACATTATGCTCGCATACATTATGCTAATGAGGGTGTTAAGGTAGGTTTCCCAGCGCGTAAAAAATGCAGACGGCCGTATGTAAATGAAGGGGAGGAGCTTAGTCGAAGTATGCAAATTGGGGGCGGGCATGGTTTGGAAATGCGTTTGGGTGTGGTTCGCATACATTATGCTCGCATACATTATGCTAATGAGGGTGTTAAGGTAGGTTCCCCAGCGCGTAAAAAATGCAGACGACCGTATGTAAATGAAGGGGAGGAGCTTAGTCGACATATGCAAATTGGGGGCGGGGCATGGTTTGGAAATGCGTGTGGGCGTGGTTTGCATACATTATGCTCGCATACATTATGCTAATGAGGGTTTTAAGGTAGGTTTCCCAGCGCGTAAAAAATTCAGACGACCGTATGTAAATGAAGGGGAGGAGCTTAGTCGAAGTATGCAAATTGGGGGCGGGGCATGGTTTGGAAATGTGTGTGGGTGTGGTTCGCATAAATTATGCTAATGAGGCTGTTAAGTGGCGTTTCCCAGCGCGTAAAAAATGCAGACGACCGTATGTAAATGAAGGGGAGGAGCTTAGTCGACGTATGCAAATTGGGGGCGGGGCATGGTTTGGAAATGCGTGTGGGCGTGGTTTGCATACATTATGCTCGCATACATTATGCTAATGAGGGCGTTAAGGTGGGTTTTCCAGCGCGTAAAAAATGCAGACGACCGTATGTAAATGAAGGGGAGGAGCTTAGTCGACATATGCAAATTGGGGGCGGGGCATGGTTTGGAAATGCGTGTGGGCGTGGTTTGCATACATTATGCTCGCATACATTATGCTAATGAGGGTGTTAAGGTAGGTTTCCCAGCGCGTAAAAAATTCAGACGACCGTATGTAAATGAAGGGGAGGAGCTTAGTCGAAGTATGCAAATTGGGGGCGGGGCATGGTTTGGAAATACGTTTGGGTGTGGTTCGCATACATTATGCTCGCATACATTATGCTAATGAGGGTGTTAAGGTAGGTTCTCCAGCGCGTAAAAAATGCAGACGACCGTATGTATGGGCAAAAGTTCTCCTCTGCCTACAAAATGATGTCAGACTTAACAGCCCCATACCATGTCAGCCAGGTGGTTGAGTCCCATGGTGAAGGTGTGCAGGCCTGCTGAGGCCTCCAGGTTGTGTTTCACTATCAGCACCAAGTTCTTCTCCCAAAGCATTCTCCTGTAGACCACCTCCTCCTGAAACAAACAAGCACACTGACTGATGGGGGTTTACCACTCTGACATCACGCTCTGGCTTCACTGTGATGTCACACTAACAGAATCCCTTATATGCCCATATAAGGAGTTCCCTGATGTCGTCAATATTAATGATGCCCTGTTAGAGAGATCCCTGTGATGCCAGGGGGAACAAATCCCTTTTATGCCCATATATGGAGATCCCTGGTGTTTCCCTGATTTCCACATCACTGCGGTCGCTTGTCGCCCTGAGGCGTCTTACTAGTTATTTTATACTTTAGCTATTAAGAAATAGCAGATATACAAGCTCAAGGTGCGGCACGCTGCGAGCTTGTAGATCTGCTATTTTTGAAAAGTTGCGAAAATGTGTGCAAATCTTTGAACATATTTATTTTTCAAGTGAACATTTGTAACTCAAATCTTGCTTCTGGGGGTTCCCTGGAACTAAATATTTTGAGATGGGGGTCCATGGCCAAATACATATCATTGTTGGGGGTCCTTCACATGAAAATGTTTGAGTAGCCTACCACTGACATAGAAACATAGGTTTTTCAAAAGAAACCTTAGAAGGATTTGAAATATTCAAAGACTTGCACAAATTTTCCTTGTACCCAGGGCCCAGAATTTGCTGCGACACCCCTGATGATGTGCTCTGAAGTGACCATACATAGTCTAACAGACCTTTACCTTTTTGCATTCCTTCTGGTTGCAGTTTCCCAATGCAAGACTATAATGTCTGGAGTGTGAATGGTCAATAGAAATGAGAGTATAATTGGAGCCTATCTATATACAGTACATGGTACAGTATAGATTTTTCATTTATTTTAGGTTTGATTTGTTTTCATTCACGCTGCCTATAGGTGCTCACTCACATGTGCGAGTAATAATATACAATATCTTACCTGGTAGTGAAAACAGCAGATCTACAAGCACACAACGCCTCGCACCGCGAGGCGTTGTGTGCTTGTAGATCGGCTGTTTTCACTAGTTTAAATCATTTTTAAAATGATTTATACAAAACAAACAGTTTCGGACATACAAGGTTTCCACCAGACAACGACGAAATATAACTCATGTAATTGGCCCACTGGCTTGTCACTTGTCATGATCTGAAAATGGCAAATCTTTGAGTAGCAGCAGCGCTATAGAGAGAGATCTCTCTCTATAGCGCGCAATGAGGGCCTCTCCAACTCTTTTTCCCGGGCTGAATCAGGGGCCCAGCACGTCCCTGCCAGGACTCGTTACATTCGCTGGGCTCTGGGCATGATCTGGACGGGTCCGCATCAGTGTGCCGACGGGCCGGTATTCCGACACTAAAACTAACCCTAACTCTACCCCTAACCCTAAACTTAACCTCAGTAACCGTACCTCAGTAACTAACCAGCCGACGCTAGTCGGAACAGCGGCCCGTCGGGATAGTGAGCGGACCCTGATCTGGACCACAGTAGTATTTCTGGACACTTATCATCAAGTGCTCATCTACTACAAGTTTGACTTTGTTGACAAGCCCCTAGACACGCTGATATGTGACCCGCTGACGATGAACAAAATCACAGAGCTGACCGCCGCAGACATGTGGCTTCTTCGTGCTCCGCCCGGTTGCGTCCTTCTCCTGTCTTTCGTTGGCATCTTCGCCTGCAATTTGCTGATCCTTCGGGCGGCGCGCAAGGTGTGTGTGACTCACCAGAGCAGGCGCAGAGCCACGCGCAATGTGGGCTGCTCCCTTGGCATGATCCTGGTGCAGATGTTGCCGCTGCCCTACTGTGTTATCATGCTTGTACTGGACAAAGCACACCCAGAGCTGGCCCCTCGAAGCCAGCTCCTGCTGTTAATTCTGATGGTGGCCACACCGTCGGTTAACGCAACCACGGTGATCTGTCGCAGCAAAGGGTTAAAGAAAGAGTTGCGCTCTCTCTCTGTATGTCTATGCCGCTGCAACCCAATTTTCCCTTTGGGGACACTAAATAAAAGAACCTTGAACCTTCCCTTATTTATTATTATATATATTATTTTTTTTGATTGAGTTTTCACATAAAGGTGTGACATAAATGTATTCATTATATATATATATATATATATATAGTATATGTATGTATATATTTTTTTTCCTTTTTTTACATACAGACTTATTTTATTACAGACTGTAATAAAATGAATTAAAGACAAACAATAAAGAAACAATAACAAAAAACAAACAAAAACAAAAGAACTGGCTAACAGCACAATACAATGTTCATGAAATTATCCATACACATAGTCAATCATTCAGAGTGGTAACATCTCCACACATAAGGGCACATTAAAAGGTGTATTGTAAGAGTACAACTGGGGTTTTCCAATCCAGGGAATCACTTCCATTAGTGTAGCTAGATCCTTGGGCAAATAATCTATCAGCGGCTGCCAAAGATTGTCTTCCTTCTCTTTTAATTTGGCACTGAGTCTTTCTATTGGCAGCACTCTGTATATTTCTCTATACCACTGAGTCACTGATGGAGGTTTCTCCTGGCTGTATCGAATTGAATAGAATGCATTTTCTGGCCACACAAAGCAGAATGTTAAGTAACTGCTCTTCAGGGTCCAATACCCCAGAATTAGATGGCAGCCCTAGTAAAAACAGAGGAGACCTACTGGGATCAATTGTGTTCAGGAATTGGGGCGTTCTGTGCTGTCTGTGACGTATCCTGTACTGCATCTCTTTGAACCTGTTGCTTCTAAAGGTAGAGTGAGAAGATTGAACACATTCTTCATCGTACTCTGTTTGAAATTCACTTTCCCATCTGTACTGTATATGGATCAATGACCATTCTAATTAGTTTAATCCAATAGTTGGAGATCATAGATTCATATATGTAACTTAAAGTTGTTTTATTAATCAATATTTATTGAATAATGGATTAAAAGTCATATGTCTAGATTTGGTCTAAAAACAGACCGATTCCAGACAAGCTACTTTCGATCTAAATTTAGACTAGCCAGCTAATAGAGGGATATTGCTCAGTGGGAGAGGTGTGATGTGGATTTTTAAAGTAGAAGTATTTTCATGACGCCAAGTGCATGCGCATGCCATGTGTGCACGCAGCCTGCACTCGTTACTGTATTCATTCAACATATGATGGGAAATATTTTTTAATGTATTCTAATTATATTTATTATTAAGTTACATTGTTAGTTTGTTGCTTTTATTTTAGTTTCAATTAATGTATTTGTTTAAGTTTTATATAAAATACCTTTGGCTCACCCACACACTACACTAGCCCTGAAACGGTCGTATCTGGGGGTGCCTGGCACAAAATCATTTTCAGATGGGGGTCCTCTGCCAAATACATATCAATTTGGGGGTCCTTCACATGAAAAGGTATGAGAGCCACAGGGCTAACATACCGTGATATAAGAGTGTCACCTAGTGGACGTCGATAAGAGAGCCAACTGAATTATTTAGTTATGGTACCTTAGTAGTTCATTAAAAGATCATTTGCTATGCATATGCATTTATTTGTCATTTCAAAAGGGACAAAAGAAATTAGGAATGCATTTGAGCCCAAATCCAGAGACAAAATACTGTAAACAATGCCAAAAACAATGAAACTGCACTGCAACTGTACATTTACTGTTCCAGTGCTAGCTCACCTGCAATGTCTAATCAACTCTTTCAGAGTAAAAGCACAAAGTGTGCTTCATTAATCTTGCATTTATAATTCATATGCATGTCATTTATCAGCTGTTATGCATTGCCCATTCATTCCCCCTCAACAAATGGGAGGAGAGTTCTAATCAAGCCGACTCGTAGGTGCAATGCCTCCACCGAGCCCATGGGGCCCGGGTCATAATAACCCATTTACGGGCTAATTTCACAATTCATCTTTGCAATAATTGCCTCCATCAATATAAACCCAGACAATGCAGGCCTCATGTGTAGAACACAAGAGTTAGGAGTTTCTTATACTGCCTATAATGAGTCTCTGGTATGATGGTTACTGTGACTGTAAAAGGGTAGTAGGCCTAGCCACTGTGTTTGTGCTGTGGATGGATAGGCTACTGACTGACAGTGGTGTAAAGTACATTTACTCAAGTAATCTACTCGAGTAAACATGTTGGTTTGTTTGTTTTTTACTTCACTGGAGTATTTCCAATATTCAATACTTTTACTTCTACTCCACAACACTACATCGCAGAAGCAAATATTGCACTTTTACTCTACTTATTTGAAAAGCTGCTAGTTTCTTTGTCAAGTTTGATTGTTATTACAAAACACAGCCCTATATTCAATGTGACATTGTTTTATTCCAACCCAACTCCCTTGGGAAACTTAGTGGGAGCCAATCAAAGTTGGTTTAGTGAGTCTTTTCACAGTTTTTAGCCCAAGGAATGTTTTTCGTGCAAAACTAATTCTTGCAATGGATTCAGAATCATGAAGAACCCTAGTTTGACCCCTCAAATGCTACTTAAAGCAGATTCGTTTCCCTGTATAGTCAATGGGACCCCAAATTTGATTAAAGTTTCCCAAGGGAGTTGGGTTGGAGCAAATTCAGAGGTGAGATAGACACCTTTATGAACACACTTGTGAAGAAAGCTATTGGCATTTATAAGCCCATATAAAAGGGATTCTGTTAGTGTGACATCACAGTGAAGCCAGAGCGTGATGTCAGAGCGGCAAACCCTTTCTGTTAGAGTGGTTCCATTGACATCACAGTGATGTCAGAACATGATGTCAGAGCGACAAACCCATAGAACCGCTACAGACAGACCTGTTATGGTCATTCAAGGCGTTCTCTTTATGTGTTTATCTGACAAAAATGTCCACCACAAGCCAGCATGGCGATGACCCCTGACCCTTGGCCATGAGAGAATGTCCTGCCTTTACATCGTTTTAAGCACAACCTTACGGTGGGACTACACCAGAAAACGCGCGCGTATGCGTGCGC
Organism: Nannobrachium achirus; assembly: GCF_963921795.1. Lineage (NCBI taxonomy): Eukaryota > Metazoa > Chordata > Actinopteri > Myctophiformes > Myctophidae > Nannobrachium > Nannobrachium achirus. The sequence continues at coordinate 55,571 of NW_027664621.1, forward strand.
TGTCTGTGCGTGCGCTGTGCGTGTGCGAAAAGCCCCTGGCTACACCAAGGAGGGGGTATATGTGCGGGAGACCAGATAGTCTGTATACAAAACGCATAGGCGTCCTTAAAAAATAGAACCGATCCTATTTTTAGGGAATGCGTATCCGTGGTTCGCGCTATCCGTACGCCTGGTGTAGCCGGCTGAATTGATATACATTGGATCTATCCAAAACGCACATACGCGCGCGCGCCCCGCATACGCACGCATACGCACTGACGCGCGCGAAACGGCTTGGTGTAGTCCCACCGTTAAAAGAAAGCCCTATGACCTCTCATAATCAATGTCTGCACTTGAAATACATTATTTTAGCATTCCTGATTTAATGCTGATGTATTTTGTATTGTTCGTTAATATATCGTCTCTGTTGGATGGAAACCTCATATGTCCAAAACTGTTACTTTTTAGGATTCATTATACAAAAATAGCGAAAGTAGCAGATCGACAAGCTCAAAACGCACCACGCCATGTTTCGAGCTGGGTAGATCTGCAACTTTTGATGCTTAGTGTGTGACACTGTAGTTATGATCAAGTAGGATCATCTTTGATTTACAAAAAACACAAAAAGTTAGAATATGGAGATAAGAGTTTTCTGCCCGACCCTCTCACATACAAAGTAAAAGAGGCCTTCATGCATCAGCAGGGGCGTCACAAGGGGGGGGGGGGGGGGGGACTGAGTTACTAGGGCCCAATGTGGAGGGGCCTTCATTATTTTATACTTTAACTATTGAAAAATAGCAGATCTACATGCTCACAACGCCTCGCAACGCGCCTCTTGCTTACTTAATATTTGACAGTTTGGCCAGTCCTGTCGAATATTCGAATACTTTGAGGTCGAATAATTCGGATACTAAAAATCACTATTCGTGAATGCCCTAGTATGTATTATGTACATTTTCAGGAAATACTTATTGCAGGTTTCATTAAAACCTTTCTTCCTCTCTTCTTCAGGTCTTCGGCACCACTCCAACACTCTGACCAGTGGCAAACGCCACAGCGAGGACTCCGGGGATGGTGTTGGTACCAAACTCCAGAGACAGAGCACCCATTAAACTGGTCAGTTGGAAAGACAATACGACAATACATACCTGCATTACTTACATAGCACTGTAACAAATTGTATTCCCATTTTATATCAAATAAGCATTTCCCCCATTTTCAACCCTGTCTTCATATAATTGGTCCTGGTCATCTTAACCCATTTAGGCCTGAACACATTATGACGCAATATTTTATGCTTTAAATATAAAAAAATTGCAGATATACAAGCTCACAGCGCGGCACCGAGTGCCGCGCTGCGAGCTTGTAGATCTGCTATTTTTGAAAAATCGTGAAAATTAGAATTTTGACCCGATTCTATAAGTGTCTTGAATCCTTCTAAGGTTTTTTGAAAAACCTATGTTTCTATGTGAGCAATCTGGCCAGCCATCGTCAAAGAAAACGTCCTTTTCACTTAACTGGAGCTCAGTTAGTCTGTTCTTGAGAGACTACTATGTCAGTGGCTCTCAAACCTTTTCATGTGAAGGACCCCCAAAATGATATTTATTTGGCCACGGACCCCCATCTGAAAATATTTAGTTCCAGGGACCCCCCAGAAGCAAACTTTGAGTTACAAACATTCGCTTTGAAAATACATAATACACTCAGAATATACACAGACACAGCCTATAGATACTGTGTATAGGTCATTACATTTTTCTCAAAAGGATTTTTGTTTTTACATTGTGAAATGATTTAAAAAAAATGATTTAAAAAATGTTGGCAAAAAGAGAGGGAAAAGAAATGCTGACATTGACGTGACTCCTTTCTAAATAATAGGACTTGTTATTGCATTGGGTTCCGCCCTCTGTTCAACTGCAGTGAGTTGAGAATGGAAACACTGCCCTCATGTGGATTCTTTCATATCACACTGTAACACTGTTTGTGAACAAAGACTCGGTGGGAACGATTCCTGTCACAATATAGAGCCGTTTAACACTGTTACTGAACAAACACTCTATAGCAATGATTACTGTGACAACGTGGAGCAGTTTAACCCTGTTAGTGAACACACATACTGTATGAGTGATTCCTACCTCGAGGCAGCAGCAGCAGTGCAACATGCATGTTGCTTCTCCAACAGTGAGTGACTGGGGGAGAATTCCTTGGGTAGAGCGCCGTCTATGGATGGGGACCTACTGATAGGTTCTAGAGGCATGCAGTCTACCGCACTTCCAGGGGGTTGGGGGGGGCAGCGGCCTCCGGCCGCTGCCTGGGCTCGCAAGTCCGGCTTGGTGCCGCCCCCCCCACCTCGGCGCCTGACTCTGGCTGGAGCTTTACAAAAAAAAAAAAAAAAAAAAAAGGCAGCTGCTGAGCTGACCTGCGCAGCGTGCGTGCGTGCGTGCGTGCGTGCGTTCGTTCGTTCAGTGCAATGTGAATGCATGTGACTTAGGAAGATAGATAGATAGATACGCAATAAACATGATTTGGTACAAGTTCAACTAAAAGGAGATCCTAGTAATGTTTTTGGCTTATTTCCACAGGGAAGTCATTCACGAATGAACTAATTATTGATATAGGACTGTCATAGGTATACAGTGTCATTGACAGTACAGTTCACTGGTACAAGCTCAACTAAAAGGTGATCCTAGAAAAGACTAAGTCAGGGGGAAAAAGGGGGAAACAATTTAATAACTAAAACAATAAAAACAGCCGATCTACAAGGCTGCATGTGGGCTTGTGGATCAGCTGTTTTGGGTAAATGTGGGTTATTTATCTAATGCAGTATTGATCCCTTTATCGAGTGATTGATTGAAGACTTTATGACAAGTTTCATGACAGTACAGTTCACTGGTACAAGCTCAACTAAAAGGAGCTTTATTCATTTCAGTGGCGGTTTTAGAGGGGTGCTTTGGCCGCTTAAGCACCACTATTTTCTGAACTAGCACCAGTATTTTTCGGGACTAGCAAAATCGGGAGAGACACGGTCAGACGGAGAAAAGTGTGATACCCAAGCGCAGTACTACTCCTAAACAACGGCACTTCTCTCTCTCTCTGTTTCTCAATGTCTCTCTCTCTCTCTCTCTCTCTCTCTCTCTCTCTCTCTCTCTCTCTCTCTCTCTCTCTCACCCTCATCACTCTCTCTCCCATGCACGTTTGGTTGCACAAAAACACACTGGTTAAGCTACACTTTTTCCTGTTAATAATAACCTGCGTGAAATAAGCTGAATTGGGAGGTAAACGGGAGACACTTTATTGTGAAAGTAAGACAGGAAACGATAGTTGTTGCTGGGTTGGCCCTAGTTGTCGGTTTGTTATGTTAAGCTGCATTGGTTTGCAATAGCCTACTAGCGCGCAGTTTAAGTTATACATGATGAATGAATGGAGAGCCAAAACAATTTGTATTATCAGAACAGTTTAGCATACACATTAATTTGCGAACGGGGGCGCTGGGGGGAGAGAGAATACAGTCTGCAGTCCATTTCAGCGTCATCTTGCAATGCGCACTGACTGGTCCATGGGAGGACAACTTACAACCCATATAAAAGAAACATTATACACTCAAGTTCTTTATGAGGAGATGTTATGGAAACTGTACAAGATCACCACCAAAGCCTTTACAACTTTCCCAAAGTTGCATGTAAGAGAGAGGGGCTTTTCATCAATCTTTTTCCAAAAACTGGGACTGGATAAACAGGATAAAATATGCTGCTCTGCTGTTGATTGTTTGTGAGTACACTTGACTGCTGCTGCAGCTTGCCTATGCCGAACTCTTTTCTTGATGTCAAAAGTTGTCCGCTGAGACAAATGTTAATTAAATCGAAAATAGCAGATCTAGAAGTTCACAACGCAGCGCGAAGCGACTCGTTGTGAGCTTGTAGATTGGCTATTTTCACTTCTTTTGTTTGGGTTTAGTTTCTCTTGGTTCACGACACGGGCTAAAACGTTTGGGAAGCAATACCATATCATGCTTGCTGTAGTAGACAGAGTGGTGTAAAATTAAGTAGATGAACTGAAAAGCTTTTGGAACTGAATGATTATATGACACTGGTGTTGTCTGTCTGTTGGAGTGTTGGTACCTAGCTTTTGGAACTGAATGATTATATGACACTGGTGTTGTCTGTCTGTTGGAGTGTTGGTACCTAGAATTCCATCTACTGGCTGGTGCATGTGGAGAGAGGCAAAGGGAAAGTGTTGTATGTCGTTCCCGATTGTTTAGCAAAAAAATAAACCGCGGAAACCTTTATTGTTTATGTCGGACTTCTGCGTTGTTTGCGGCGTGAGTTTCGGTGCTATAATCAAATGGTTTGCGGATTCGGAATCACAAGAATCTTAGCTTTAAAATGGTATACAGCTTGCAAAGAAATAAACCGCGGAAACCCGAATAAAACGCGATCAAATCTGCGAAAACCCGCCAATTTTCGAAGCTCCCTGCAGCACCCCCTGCTGACCGCGCCTACTGATTATTTATGTAATTAATTATTTATTTATTTCCGCCCCTGCACTCCGCCCCCCCCCCCTCTGCCTATCGATCGGCTGGGCTTTAAAGAGCCATAACTCCGCTTTGCAGCGTGCCACCGTCTCCAAACTCGCTGTCTGGCTTCTCGTGTTACTGGTATTAAATAACACATACAAGCTCACGGGAGCTCCATCCAACTTCTGCGCAATGCATTATGGGATGTTGGAAAGTTGTGGATACTAGCAACAGAGTATTTATTTAAATAAATAAATAAATAAAGTGTGTGTGTGTGCATGCATGCATGCGTGCGTAATTACTGCCTCGTTAAGAACCCCACACATTTAGGCAAATTCTTTCTTTCTTTCCTTCCTTCCTTCCTTCCTTCCTTCCTTCCTTCCTTCCTTCCTGTAAATGAGGCCGCATGACAAGCGTTCTCGTCACCGCGCTGACGTGCTAATTACACGCAAATACAAGGGGTGGAGTCGAACTTAACGAGTGGGCGTGGTTTCAACTACAAGCTCACAACGCGTCGCATCAAGACGCGTTGTGAGCTTGTAGATCTGCTATTAACGAGTGGGCGTGGTTTCAACAAGAGGGAGGAGTCTGACTTAATGAGTGGGCCTAACGTAATGAGTTTTGTGAGCGTCGCATGCATTAATTATGTAAATTAAGCCGACTTATGCAAATGGAGGGGGCAGGGCATGGTTTGGAAATGCGTGTGGGCGTGGTGCATGCGTGCGTGCGTGCGTGCCTCAATTAATTAATTCATTCATTCATTCATTCATTCATTAATTGCCTCCTCGTTAAGAACCCCGTAAATTTAGGCAAATTCTTTCTTTCTTTCTTTCTTTCCTTCCTTCCTTCCTTCCTTCCTTCCTTCCTTCCTTCCTTCCTTCAATAAATAATTATGTTAATGAGGTTGGGGGCGTGGTCTGCGTTAATTATGTTAATGAGGGGCGTGGTCTGCGTTAATTATGTTAATGAGCAAAAAAAAGGAAAAGTAGTGGTCTGCGTTAATTATGTTAATGAGACTGCACAACATGCACGTGCGCGTCTTGTTGCTAATTACACGCGAATGCAGGGGGCGGAGCTAATTAGCGTAATTATTTAAATTGGGGGGCGTGGTCTGCATTAATTATGCAAATGAGGTTGGGGCGTGGTCTGCATTAATTATGTAAATGAGACTGCACAACATGCATTTGACGCGCGCGTCTTGTTGCTAATTACACGCGAATGCAGGGGGCGGAGCTAACTAGCGTAATTATTTAAATTGGGGGGCGTGGTCTGCATTAATTATGCAAATGAGGTTGGGGCGTGGTCTGCATTAATTATGTAAATGAGGCTGCATTAATTATGTAAATGAGGCTGTTAAGTGGCGTTTCCCAGCGCGTAAAAAATGCAGACGACCGTATGTAAATGAAGGGGAGGAGCTTAGTCGAAGTATGCAAATTGGGGGCGGGCATGGTTTGGAAATGCGTTTGGGTGTGGTTCGTATACATTATGCTCGCATACATTATGCTAATGAGGGTGTTAAGGTAGGTTTCCCAGCGCGTAAAAAATGCAGACGGCCGTATGTAAATGAAGGGGAGGAGCTTAGTCGAAGTATGCAAATTGGGGGCGGGCATGGTTTGGAAATGCGTTTGGGTGTGGTTCGTATACATTATGCTCGCATACATTATGCTAATGAGGGTGTTAAGGTAGGTTTCCCAGCGCGTAAAAAATGCAGACGGCCGTATGTAAATGAAGGGGAGGAGCTTAGTCGAAGTATGCAAATTGGGGGCGGGCATGGTTTGGAAATGCGTTTGGGTGTGGTTCGCATACATTATGCTCGCATACATTATGCTAATGAGGGTGTTAAGGTAGGTTCCCCAGCGCGTAAAAAATGCAGACGACCGTATGTAAATGAAGGGGAGGAGCTTAGTCGACATATGCAAATTGGGGGCGGGGCATGGTTTGGAAATGCGTGTGGGCGTGGTTTGCATACATTATGCTCGCATACATTATGCTAATGAGGGTTTTAAGGTAGGTTTTAGGGCTGCACGGTTAATCGTTTTCAAACCGAAATCGCGATGTGAAATCTAGCGATTAGCGAATCGCAAAGGTCGCGGTTTCGGCGATTTTCTGCAAAGTTGACTTACCAAGCATTATGCAGACGTTTTAATTTTAGAAATCCGTTCATAATTGACTAAGGAATGATCAAATCAAACTGTGGTGTCTTTCTTAAATACTCGCGCATCGCCGCACCGAGGATTAGCATTACGGGTTGCTCATAATGCTGAAATCTCCTCAGAGGAGAGGAGCCAAGCCAAGGCATGACACGTACTGTCTGTCTAACAGCACGTAACAGTGTATTTCCCTTCCAACGGAGGAGTAGGCCTACTCCATGGCTACAGGTAGTGAATGTTCTGGTAATCATTATAAATATAACATCCTTAAATCCTTGTGCATAGATTAGATCCTGTTTGTCGTCAGCTGAAAGTGAAAGTAATTTCTGTGCAACTGCTGCGGCTGCCCCTCCTCCTCCTCCTCCTCCGTCCCCCGCACACATGTGTGTCTTAGGGTGCATTTTTTGCCTTGATAAAACTTAAGCAAGGCAGCGACATACAGTACTTTCTTCCTTGACAATAATGAGAGGCAGACAAAACCATTACTGACATTTTGCTGAATATAAAAACGTTTTATATTGCTAATAAGCAAAGAAAGGGAATCTTTTGGAAATATAACTGAACTGAATCAAACCATTTACATGATTGCCAATTAGCCTAGTTAATAATAATCAATTTATTTTTTAAATGTATTACACAATAAATATTCAACGGAAGCTTGACCTAAGGTAGTGAAATGATTTTCCTATGGTTAAAATAATTTATTATATCATCCTTTTAACAAAAAAAAAACTATCACTTATCCTACCTTGAAATAAATATATAAATACAGGGGTTAAGGTTCTCCGTCCTGGGGATGTTTATGAGATCGAGGCAGATTTGCCAAAAAAGAGAAAACAAAAAATGGGGGTGGGGGGGTGTAGCCATGGCCGTGATGTTAATAACATGACCGAAATCCTCAAAATGCAGCATAATACTTGCTAGTCAAGTCAAAATAAATTTCCGTCTTAGGATTTTTTTTTGCTTTAGCCCCTGTAAATATCGCGAATAAAATCGCAATCGCAATATTAGTCAGAAAAATCGCAATTAGGTTTTTTCCCAAAATCGTGCAGCCCTAGTAGGTTTCCCAGCGCGTAAAAAATTCAGACGACCGTATGTAAATGAAGGGGAGGAGCTTAGTCGAAGTATGCAAATTGGGGGCGGGGCATGGTTTGGAAATGTGTGTGGGTGTGGTTCGCATAAATTATGCTAATGAGGCTGTTAAGTGGCGTTTCCCAGCGCGTAAAAAATGCAGACGACCGTATGTAAATGAAGGGGAGGAGCTTAGTCGACGTATGCAAATTGGGGGCGGGGCATGGTTTGGAAATGCGTGTGGGCGTGGTTTGCATACATTATGCTCGCATACATTATGCTAATGAGGGCGTTAAGGTGGGTTTTCCAGCGCGTAAAAAATGCAGACGACCGTATGTAAATGAAGGGGAGGAGCTTAGTCGACATATGCAAATTGGGGGCGGGGCATGGTTTGGAAATGCGTGTGGGCGTGGTTTGCATACATTATGCTCGCATACATTATGCTAATGAGGGTTTTAAGGTAGGTTTCCCAGCGTGTAAAAAATTCAGACGACCGTATGTAAATGAAGGGGAGGAGCTTAGTCGAAGTATGCAAATTGGGGGCGGGGCATGGTTTGGAAATGTGTGTGGGTGTGGTTCGCATAAATTATGCTAATGAGGCTGTTAAGTGGCGTTTCCCAGCGCGTAAAAAATGCAGACGACCGTATGTAAATGAAGGGGAGGAGCTTAGTCGACGTATGCAAATTGGGGGCGGGGCATGGTTTGGAAATGCGTGTGGGCGTGGTTTGCATACATTATGCTCGCATACATTATGCTAATGAGGGCGTTAAGGTGGGTTTTCCAGCGCGTAAAAAATGCAGACGACCGTATGTAAATGAAGGGGAGGAGCTTAGTCGACATATGCAAATTGGGGGCGGGGCATGGTTTGGAAATGCGTGTGGGCGTGGTTTGCATACATTATGCTCGCATACATTATGCTAATGAGGGTGTTAAGGTAGGTTTCCCAGCGCGTAAAAAATTCAGACGACCGTATGTAAATGAAGGGGAGGAGCTTAGTCGAAGTATGCAAATTGGGGGCGGGGCATGGTTTGGAAATACGTTTGGGTGTGGTTCGCATACATTATGCTCGCATACATTATGCTAATGAGGGTGTTAAGGTAGGTTCTCCAGCGCGTAAAAAATGCAGACGACCGTATGTATGGGCAAAAGTTCTCCTCTGCCTACAAAATGATGTCAGACTTAACAGCCCCATACCATGTCAGCCAGGTGGTTGAGTCCCATGGTGAAGGTGTGCAGGCCTGCTGAGGCCTCCAGGTTGTGTTTCACTATCAGCACCAAGTTCTTCTCCCAAAGCATTCTCCTGTAGACCACCTCCTCCTGAAACAAACAAGCACACTGACTGATGGGGGTTTACCACTCTGACATCACGCTCTGGCTTCACTGTGATGTCACACTAACAGAATCCCTTATATGCCCATATAAGGAGTTCCCTGATGTCGTCAATATTAATGATGCCCTGTTAGAGAGATCCCTGTGATGCCAGGGGGAACAAATCCCTTTTATGCCCATATATGGAGATCCCTGGTGTTTCCCTGATTTCCACATCACTGCGGTCGCTTGTCGCCCTGAGGCGTCTTACTAGTTATTTTATACTTTAGCTATTAAGAAATAGCAGATATACAAGCTCAAGGTGCGGCACGCTGCGAGCTTGTAGATCTGCTATTTTTGAAAAGTTGCGAAAATGTGTGCAAATCTTTGAACATATTTATTTTTCAAGTGAACATTTGTAACTCAAATCTTGCTTCTGGGGGTTCCCTGGAACTAAATATTTTGAGATGGGGGTCCATGGCCAAATACATATCATTGTTGGGGGTCCTTCACATGAAAATGTTTGAGTAGCCTACCACTGACATAGAAACATAGGTTTTTCAAAAGAAACCTTAGAAGGATTTGAAATATTCAAAGACTTGCACAAATTTTCCTTGTACCCAGGGCCCAGAATTTGCTGCGACACCCCTGATGATGTGCTCTGAAGTGACCATACATAGTCTAACAGACCTTTACCTTTTTGCATTCCTTCTGGTTGCAGTTTCCCAATGCAAGACTATAATGTCTGGAGTGTGAATGGTCAATAGAAATGAGAGTATAATTGGAGCCTATCTATATACAGTACATGGTACAGTATAGATTTTTCATTTATTTTAGGTTTGATTTGTTTTCATTCACGCTGCCTATAGGTGCTCACTCACATGTGCGAGTAATAATATACAATATCTTACCTGGTAGTGAAAACAGCAGATCTACAAGCACACAACGCCTCGCACCGCGAGGCGTTGTGTGCTTGTAGATCGGCTGTTTTCACTAGTTTAAATCATTTTTAAAATGATTTATACAAAACAAACAGTTTCGGACATACAAGGTTTCCACCAGACAACGACGAAATATAACTCATGTAATTGGCCCACTGGCTTGTCACTTGTCATGATCTGAAAATGGCAAATCTTTGAGTAGCAGCAGCGCTATAGAGAGAGATCTCTCTCTATAGCGCGCAATGAGGGCCTCTCCAACTCTTTTTCCCGGGCTGAATCAGGGGCCCAGCACGTCCCTGCCAGGACTCGTTACATTCGCTGGGCTCTGGGCATGATCTGGACGGGTCCGCATCAGTGTGCCGACGGGCCGGTATTCCGACACTAAAACTAACCCTAACTCTACCCCTAACCCTAAACTTAACCTCAGTAACCGTACCTCAGTAACTAACCAGCCGACGCTAGTCGGAACAGCGGCCCGTCGGGATAGTGAGCGGACCCTGATCTGGACCACAGTAGTATTTCTGGACACTTATCATCAAGTGCTCATCTACTACAAGTTTGACTTTGTTGACAAGCCCCTAGACACGCTGATATGTGACCCGCTGACGATGAACAAAATCACAGAGCTGACCGCCGCAGACATGTGGCTTCTTCGTGCTCCGCCCGGTTGCGTCCTTCTCCTGTCTTTCGTTGGCATCTTCGCCTGCAATTTGCTGATCCTTCGGGCGGCGCGCAAGGTGTGTGTGACTCACCAGAGCAGGCGCAGAGCCACGCGCAATGTGGGCTGCTCCCTTGGCATGATCCTGGTGCAGATGTTGCCGCTGCCCTACTGTGTTATCATGCTTGTACTGGACAAAGCACACCCAGAGCTGGCCCCTCGAAGCCAGCTCCTGCTGTTAATTCTGATGGTGGCCACACCGTCGGTTAACGCAACCACGGTGATCTGTCGCAGCAAAGGGTTAAAGAAAGAGTTGCGCTCTCTCTCTGTATGTCTATGCCGCTGCAACCCAATTTTCCCTTTGGGGACACTAAATAAAAGAACCTTGAACCTTCCCTTATTTATTATTATATATATTATTTTTTTTGATTGAGTTTTCACATAAAGGTGTGACATAAATGTATTCATTATATATATATATATATATATATAGTATATGTATGTATATATTTTTTTTCCTTTTTTTACATACAGACTTATTTTATTACAGACTGTAATAAAATGAATTAAAGACAAACAATAAAGAAACAATAACAAAAAACAAACAAAAACAAAAGAACTGGCTAACAGCACAATACAATGTTCATGAAATTATCCATACACATAGTCAATCATTCAGAGTGGTAACATCTCCACACATAAGGGCACATTAAAAGGTGTATTGTAAGAGTACAACTGGGGTTTTCCAATCCAGGGAATCACTTCCATTAGTGTAGCTAGATCCTTGGGCAAATAATCTATCAGCGGCTGCCAAAGATTGTCTTCCTTCTCTTTTAATTTGGCACTGAGTCTTTCTATTGGCAGCACTCTGTATATTTCTCTATACCACTGAGTCACTGATGGAGGTTTCTCCTGGCTGTATCGAATTGAATAGAATGCATTTTCTGGCCACACAAAGCAGAATGTTAAGTAACTGCTCTTCAGGGTCCAATACCCCAGAATTAGATGGCAGCCCTAGTAAAAACAGAGGAGACCTACTGGGATCAATTGTGTTCAGGAATTGGGGCGTTCTGTGCTGTCTGTGACGTATCCTGTACTGCATCTCTTTGAACCTGTTGCTTCTAAAGGTAGAGTGAGAAGATTGAACACATTCTTCATCGTACTCTGTTTGAAATTCACTTTCCCATCTGTACTGTATATGGATCAATGACCATTCTAATTAGTTTAATCCAATAGTTGGAGATCATAGATTCATATATGTAACTTAAAGTTGTTTTATTAATCAATATTTATTGAATAATGGATTAAAAGTCATATGTCTAGATTTGGTCTAAAAACAGACCGATTCCAGACAAGCTACTTTCGATCTAAATTTAGACTAGCCAGCTAATAGAGGGATATTGCTCAGTGGGAGAGGTGTGATGTGGATTTTTAAAGTAGAAGTATTTTCATGACGCCAAGTGCATGCGCATGCCATGTGTGCACGCAGCCTGCACTCGTTACTGTATTCATTCAACATATGATGGGAAATATTTTTTAATGTATTCTAATTATATTTATTATTAAGTTACATTGTTAGTTTGTTGCTTTTATTTTAGTTTCAATTAATGTATTTGTTTAAGTTTTATATAAAATACCTTTGGCTCACCCACACACTACACTAGCCCTGAAACGGTCGTATCTGGGGGTGCCTGGCACAAAATCATTTTCAGATGGGGGTCCTCTGCCAAATACATATCAATTTGGGGGTCCTTCACATGAAAAGGTATGAGAGCCACAGGGCTAACATACCGTGATATAAGAGTGTCACCTAGTGGACGTCGATAAGAGAGCCAACTGAATTATTTAGTTATGGTACCTTAGTAGTTCATTAAAAGATCATTTGCTATGCATATGCATTTATTTGTCATTTCAAAAGGGACAAAAGAAATTAGGAATGCATTTGAGCCCAAATCCAGAGACAAAATACTGTAAACAATGCCAAAAACAATGAAACTGCACTGCAACTGTACATTTACTGTTCCAGTGCTAGCTCACCTGCAATGTCTAATCAACTCTTTCAGAGTAAAAGCACAAAGTGTGCTTCATTAATCTTGCATTTATAATTCATATGCATGTCATTTATCAGCTGTTATGCATTGCCCATTCATTCCCCCTCAACAAATGGGAGGAGAGTTCTAATCAAGCCGACTCGTAGGTGCAATGCCTCCACCGAGCCCATGGGGCCCGGGTCATAATAACCCATTTACGGGCTAATTTCACAATTCATCTTTGCAATAATTGCCTCCATCAATATAAACCCAGACAATGCAGGCCTCATGTGTAGAACACAAGAGTTAGGAGTTTCTTATACTGCCTATAATGAGTCTCTGGTATGATGGTTACTGTGACTGTAAAAGGGTAGTAGGCCTAGCCACTGTGTTTGTGCTGTGGATGGATAGGCTACTGACTGACAGTGGTGTAAAGTACATTTACTCAAGTAATCTACTCGAGTAAACATGTTGGTTTGTTTGTTTTTTACTTCACTGGAGTATTTCCAATATTCAATACTTTTACTTCTACTCCACAACACTACATCGCAGAAGCAAATATTGCACTTTTACTCTACTTATTTGAAAAGCTGCTAGTTTCTTTGTCAAGTTTGATTGTTATTACAAAACACAGCCCTATATTCAATGTGACATTGTTTTATTCCAACCCAACTCCCTTGGGAAACTTAGTGGGAGCCAATCAAAGTTGGTTTAGTGAGTCTTTTCACAGTTTTTAGCCCAAGGAATGTTTTTCGTGCAAAACTAATTCTTGCAATGGATTCAGAATCATGAAGAACCCTAGTTTGACCCCTCAAATGCTACTTAAAGCAGATTCGTTTCCCTGTATAGTCAATGGGACCCCAAATTTGATTAAAGTTTCCCAAGGGAGTTGGGTTGGAGCAAATTCAGAGGTGAGATAGACACCTTTATGAACACACTTGTGAAGAAAGCTATTGGCATTTATAAGCCCATATAAAAGGGATTCTGTTAGTGTGACATCACAGTGAAGCCAGAGCGTGATGTCAGAGCGGCAAACCCTTTCTGTTAGAGTGGTTCCATTGACATCACAGTGATGTCAGAACATGATGTCAGAGCGACAAACCCATAGAACCGCTACAGACAGACCTGTTATGGTCATTCAAGGCGTTCTCTTTATGTGTTTATCTGACAAAAATGTCCACCACAAGCCAGCATGGCGATGACCCCTGACCCTTGGCCATGAGAGAATGTCCTGCCTTTACATCGTTTTAAGCACAACCTTACGGTGGGACTACACCAGAAAACGCGCGCGTATGCGTGCGCTGTCTGTGCGTGCGCTGTGCGTGTGCGAAAAGCCCCTGGCTACACCAAGGAGGGGGTATATGTGCGGGAGACCAGATAGTCTGTATACAAAACGCATAGGCGTCCTTAAAAAATAGAACCGATCCTATTTTTAGGGAATGCGTATCCGTGGTTCGCCGGCTGAATTGATATACATTGGATCTATCCAAAACGCACATACGCGCGCGCGCCCCGCATACGCACGCATACGCACTGACGCGCGCGAAACGGCTTGGTGTAGTCCCACCGTTAAAAGAAAGCCCTATGACCTCTCATAATCAATGTCTGCACTTGAAATACATTATTTTAGCATTCCTGATTTAATGCTGATGTATTTTGTATTGTTCGTTAATATATCGTCTCTGTTGGATGGAAACCTCATATGTCCAAAACTGTTACTTTTTAGGATTCATTATACAAAAATAGCGAAAGTAGCAGATCGACAAGCTCAAAACGCACCACGCCATGTTTCGAGCTGGGTAGATCTGCAACTTTTGATGCTTAGTGTGTGACACTGTAGTTATGATCAAGTAGGATCATCTTTGATTTACAAAAAACACAAAAAGTTAGAATATGGAGATAAGAGTTTTCTGCCCGACCCTCTCACATACAAAGTAAAAGAGGCCTTCATGCATCAGCAGGGGCGTCACAAGGGGGGGGGGGGGGGGGGGACTGAGTTACTAGGGCCCAATGTGGAGGGGCCTTCATTATTTTATACTTTAACTATTGAAAAATAGCAGATCTACATGCTCACAACGCCTCGCAACGCGCCTCTTGCTTACTTAATATTTGACAGTTTGGCCAGTCCTGTCGAATATTCGAATACTTTGAGGTCGAATAATTCGGATACTAAAAATCACTATTCGTGAATGCCCTAGTATGTATTATGTACATTTTCAGGAAATACTTATTGCAGGTTTCATTAAAACCTTTCTTCCTCTCTTCTTCAGGTCTTCGGCACCACTCCAACACTCTGACCAGTGGCAAACGCCACAGCGAGGACTCCGGGGATGGTGTTGGTACCAAACTCCAGAGACAGAGCACCCATTAAACTGGTCAGTTGGAAAGACAATACGACAATACATACCTGCATTACTTACATAGCACTGTAACAAATTGTATTCCCATTTTATATCAAATAAGCATTTCCCCCATTTTCAACCCTGTCTTCATATAATTGGTCCTGGTCATCTTAACCCATTTAGGCCTGAACACATTATGACGCAATATTTTATGCTTTAAATATAAAAAAATTGCAGATATACAAGCTCACAGCGCGGCACCGAGTGCCGCGCTGCGAGCTTGTAGATCTGCTATTTTTGAAAAATCGTGAAAATTAGAATTTTGACCCGATTCTATAAGTGTCTTGAATCCTTCTAAGGTTTTTTGAAAAACCTATGTTTCTATGTGAGCAATCTGGCCAGCCATCGTCAAAGAAAACGTCCTTTTCACTTAACTGGAGCTCAGTTAGTCTGTTCTTGAGAGACTACTATGTCAGTGGCTCTCAAACCTTTTCATGTGAAGGACCCCCAAAATGATATTTATTTGGCCACGGACCCCCATCTGAAAATATTTAGTTCCAGGGACCCCCCAGAAGCAAACTTTGAGTTACAAACATTCGCTTTGAAAATACATAATACACTCAGAATATACACAGACACAGCCTATAGATACTGTGTATAGGTCATTACATTTTTCTCAAAAGGATTTTTGTTTTTACATTGTGAAATGATTTAAAAAAAATGATTTAAAAAATGTTGGCAAAAAGAGAGGGAAAAGAAATGCTGACATTGACGTGACTCCTTTCTAAATAATAGGACTTGTTATTGCATTGGGTTCCGCCCTCTGTTCAACTGCAGTGAGTTGAGAATGGAAACACTGCCCTCATGTGGATTCTTTCATATCACACTGTAACACTGTTTGTGAACAAAGACTCGGTGGGAACGATTCCTGTCACAATATAGAGCCGTTTAACACTGTTACTGAACAAACACTCTATAGCAATGATTACTGTGACAACGTGGAGCAGTTTAACCCTGTTAGTGAACACACATACTGTATGAGTGATTCCTACCTCGAGGCAGCAGCAGCAGTGCAACATGCATGTTGCTTCTCCAACAGTGAGTGACTGGGGGAGAATTCCTTGGGTAGAGCGCCGTCTATGGATGGGGACCTACTGATAGGTTCTAGAGGCATGCAGTCTACCGCACTTCCAGGGGGTTGGGGGGGGCAGCGGCCTCCGGCCGCTGCCTGGGCTCGCAAGTCCGGCTTGGTGCCGCCCCCCCCACCTCGGCGCCTGACTCTGGCTGGAGCTTTACAAAAAAAAAAAACAAAAAAAAAGGCAGCTGCTGAGCTGACCTGCGCAGCGTGCGTGCGTGCGTGCGTGCGTGCGTTCGTTCGTTCAGTGCAATGTGAATGCATGTGACTTAGGAAGATAGATAGATAGATACGCAATAAACATGATTTGGTACAAGTTCAACTAAAAGGAGATCCTAGTAATGTTTTTGGCTTATTTCCACAGGGAAGTCATTCACGAATGAACTAATTATTGATATAGGACTGTCATAGGTATACAGTGTCATTGACAGTACAGTTCACTGGTACAAGCTCAACTAAAAGGTGATCCTAGAAAAGACTAAGTCAGGGGGAAAAAGGGGGAAACAATTTAATAACTAAAACAATAAAAACAGCCGATCTACAAGGCTGCATGTGGGCTTGTGGATCAGCTGTTTTGGGTAAATGTGGGTTATTTATCTAATGCAGTATTGATCCCTTTATCGAGTGATTGATTGAAGACTTTATGACAAGTTTCATGACAGTACAGTTCACTGGTACAAGCTCAACTAAAAGGAGCTTTATTCATTTCAGTGGCGGTTTTAGAGGGGTGCTTTGGCCGCTTAAGCACCACTATTTTCTGAACTAGCACCAGTATTTTTCGGGACTAGCAAAATCGGGAGAGACACGGTCAGACGGAGAAAAGTGTGATACCCAAGCGCAGTACTACTCCTAAACAACGGCACTTCTCTCTCTCTCTGTTTCTCAATGTCTCTCTCTCTCTCTCTCTCTCTCTCTCTCTCTCTCTCTCTCTCTCTCTCTCTCTCTCTCACCCTCATCACTCTCTCTCCCATGCACGTTTGGTTGCACAAAAACACACTGGTTAAGCTACACTTTTTCCTGTTAATAATAACCTGCGTGAAATAAGCTGAATTGGGAGGTAAACGGGAGACACTTTATTGTGAAAGTAAGACAGGAAACGATAGTTGTTGCTGGGTTGGCCCTAGTTGTCGGTTTGTTATGTTAAGCTGCATTGGTTTGCAATAGCCTACTAGCGCGCAGTTTAAGTTATACATGATGAATGAATGGAGAGCCAAAACAATTTGTATTATCAGAACAGTTTAGCATACACATTAATTTGCGAACGGGGGCGCTGGGGGGAGAGAGAATACAGTCTGCAGTCCATTTCAGCGTCATCTTGCAATGCGCACTGACTGGTCCATGGGAGGACAACTTACAACCCATATAAAAGAAACATTATACACTCAAGTTCTTTATGAGGAGATGTTATGGAAACTGTACAAGATCACCACCAAAGCCTTTACAACTTTCCCAAAGTTGCATGTAAGAGAGAGGGGCTTTTCATCAATCTTTTTCCAAAAACTGGGACTGGATAAACAGGATAAAATATGCTGCTCTGCTGTTGATTGTTTGTGAGTACACTTGACTGCTGCTGCAGCTTGCCTATGCCGAACTCTTTTCTTGATGTCAAAAGTTGTCCGCTGAGACAAATGTTAATTAAATCGAAAATAGCAGATCTAGAAGTTCACAACGCAGCGCGAAGCGACTCGTTGTGAGCTTGTAGATTGGCTATTTTCACTTCTTTTGTTTGGGTTTAGTTTCTCTTGGTTCACGACACGGGCTAAAACGTTTGGGAAGCAATACCATATCATGCTTGCTGTAGTAGACAGAGTGGTGTAAAATTAAGTAGATGAACTGAAAAGCTTTTGGAACTGAATGATTATATGACACTGGTGTTGTCTGTCTGTTGGAGTGTTGGTACCTAGCTTTTGGAACTGAATGATTATATGACACTGGTGTTGTCTGTCTGTTGGAGTGTTGGTACCTAGAATTCCATCTACTGGCTGGTGCATGTGGAGAGAGGCAAAGGGAAAGTGTTGTATGTCGTTCCCGATTGTTTAGCAAAAAAATAAACCGCGGAAACCTTTATTGTTTATGTCGGACTTCTGCGTTGTTTGCGGCGTGAGTTTCGGTGCTATAATCAAATGGTTTGCGGATTCGGAATCACAAGAATCTTAGCTTTAAAATGGTATACAGCTTGCAAAGAAATAAACCGCGGAAACCCGAATAAAACGCGATCAAATCTGCGAAAACCCGCCAATTTTCGAAGCTCCCTGCAGCACCCCCTGCTGACCGCGCCTACTGATTATTTATGTAATTAATTATTTATTTATTTCCGCCCCTGCACTCCGCCCCCCCCCCTCTGCCTATCGATCGGCTGGGCTTTAAAGAGCCATAACTCCGCTTTGCAGCGTGCCACCGTCTCCAAACTCGCTGTCTGGCTTCTCGTGTTACTGGTATTAAATAACACATACAAGCTCACGGGAGCTCCATCCAACTTCTGCGCAATGCATTATGGGATGTTGGAAAGTTGTGGATACTAGCAACAGAGTATTTATTTAAATAAATAAATAAATAAAGTGTGTGTGTGTGCATGCATGCATGCGTGCGTAATTACTGCCTCGTTAAGAACCCCACACATTTAGGCAAATTCTTTCTTTCTTTCCTTCCTTCCTTCCTTCCTTCCTTCCTTCCTTCCTTCCTTCCTGTAAATGAGGCCGCATGACAAGCGTTCTCGTCACCGCGCTGACGTGCTAATTACACGCAAATACAAGGGGTGGAGTCGAACTTAACGAGTGGGCGTGGTTTCAACTACAAGCTCACAACGCGTCGCATCAAGACGCGTTGTGAGCTTGTAGATCTGCTATTAACGAGTGGGCGTGGTTTCAACAAGAGGGAGGAGTCTGACTTAATGAGTGGGCCTAACGTAATGAGTTTTGTGAGCGTCGCATGCATTAATTATGTAAATTAAGCCGACTTATGCAAATGGAGGGGGCAGGGCATGGTTTGGAAATGCGTGTGGGCGTGGTGCATGCGTGCGTGCGTGCGTGCCTCAATTAATTAATTCATTCATTCATTCATTCATTCATTAATTGCCTCCTCGTTAAGAACCCCGTAAATTTAGGCAAATTCTTTCTTTCTTTCTTTCTTTCCTTCCTTCCTTCCTTCCTTCCTTCCTTCCTTCCTTCCTTCAATAAATAATTATGTTAATGAGGTTGGGGGCGTGGTCTGCGTTAATTATGTTAATGAGGGGCGTGGTCTGCGTTAATTATGTTAATGAGCAAAAAAAAGGAAAAGTAGTGGTCTGCGTTAATTATGTTAATGAGACTGCACAACATGCACGTGCGCGTCTTGTTGCTAATTACACGCGAATGCAGGGGGCGGAGCTAATTAGCGTAATTATTTAAATTGGGGGGCGTGGTCTGCATTAATTATGCAAATGAGGTTGGGGCGTGGTCTGCATTAATTATGTAAATGAGACTGCACAACATGCATTTGACGCGCGCGTCTTGTTGCTAATTACACGCGAATGCAGGGGGCGGAGCTAACTAGCGTAATTATTTAAATTGGGGGGCGTGGTCTGCATTAATTATGCAAATGAGGTTGGGGCGTGGTCTGCATTAATTATGTAAATGAGGCTGCATTAATTATGTAAATGAGGCTGTTAAGTGGCGTTTCCCAGCGCGTAAAAAATGCAGACGACCGTATGTAAATGAAGGGGAGGAGCTTAGTCGAAGTATGCAAATTGGGGGCGGGCATGGTTTGGAAATGCGTTTGGGTGTGGTTCGTATACATTATGCTCGCATACATTATGCTAATGAGGGTGTTAAGGTAGGTTTCCCAGCGCGTAAAAAATGCAGACGGCCGTATGTAAATGAAGGGGAGGAGCTTAGTCGAAGTATGCAAATTGGGGGCGGGCATGGTTTGGAAATGCGTTTGGGTGTGGTTCGTATACATTATGCTCGCATACATTATGCTAATGAGGGTGTTAAGGTAGGTTTCCCAGCGCGTAAAAAATGCAGACGGCCGTATGTAAATGAAGGGGAGGAGCTTAGTCGAAGTATGCAAATTGGGGGCGGGCATGGTTTGGAAATGCGTTTGGGTGTGGTTCGCATACATTATGCTCGCATACATTATGCTAATGAGGGTGTTAAGGTAGGTTCCCCAGCGCGTAAAAAATGCAGACGACCGTATGTAAATGAAGGGGAGGAGCTTAGTCGACATATGCAAATTGGGGGCGGGGCATGGTTTGGAAATGCGTGTGGGCGTGGTTTGCATACATTATGCTCGCATACATTATGCTAATGAGGGTTTTAAGGTAGGTTTCCCAGCGCGTAAAAAATTCAGACGACCGTATGTAAATGAAGGGGAGGAGCTTAGTCGAAGTATGCAAATTGGGGGCGGGGCATGGTTTGGAAATGTGTGTGGGTGTGGTTCGCATAAATTATGCTAATGAGGCTGTTAAGTGGCGTTTCCCAGCGCGTAAAAAATGCAGACGACTGTATGTAAATGAAGGGGAGGAGCTTAGTCGACGTATGCAAATTGGGGGCGGGGCATGGTTTGGAAATGCGTGTGGGCGTGGTTTGCATACATTATGCTCGCATACATTATGCTAATGAGGGCGTTAAGGTGGGTTTTCCAGCGCGTAAAAAATGCAGACGACCGTATGTAAATGAAGGGGAGGAGCTTAGTCGACATATGCAAATTGGGGGCGGGGCATGGTTTGGAAATGCGTGTGGGCGTGGTTTGCATACATTATGCTCGCATACATTATGCTAATGAGGGTTTTAAGGTAGGTTTCCCAGCGTGTAAAAAATTCAGACGACCGTATGTAAATGAAGGGGAGGAGCTTAGTCGAAGTATGCAAATTGGGGGCGGGGCATGGTTTGGAAATGTGTGTGGGTGTGGTTCGCATAAATTATGCTAATGAGGCTGTTAAGTGGCGTTTCCCAGCGCGTAAAAAATGCAGACGACCGTATGTAAATGAAGGGGAGGAGCTTAGTCGACGTATGCAAATTGGGGGCGGGGCATGGTTTGGAAATGCGTGTGGGCGTGGTTTGCATACATTATGCTCGCATACATTATGCTAATGAGGGCGTTAAGGTGGGTTTTCCAGCGCGTAAAAAATGCAGACGACCGTATGTAAATGAAGGGGAGGAGCTTAGTCGACATATGCAAATTGGGGGCGGGGCATGGTTTGGAAATGCGTGTGGGCGTGGTTTGCATACATTATGCTCGCATACATTATGCTAATGAGGGTGTTAAGGTAGGTTTCCCAGCGCGTAAAAAATTCAGACGACCGTATGTAAATGAAGGGGAGGAGCTTAGTCGAAGTATGCAAATTGGGGGCGGGGCATGGTTTGGAAATACGTTTGGGTGTGGTTCGCATACATTATGCTCGCATACATTATGCTAATGAGGGTGTTAAGGTAGGTTCTCCAGCGCGTAAAAAATGCAGACGACCGTATGTATGGGCAAAAGTTCTCCTCTGCCTACAAAATGATGTCAGACTTAACAGCCCCATACCATGTCAGCCAGGTGGTTGAGTCCCATGGTGAAGGTGTGCAGGCCTGCTGAGGCCTCCAGGTTGTGTTTCACTATCAGCACCAAGTTCTTCTCCCAAAGCATTCTCCTGTAGACCACCTCCTCCTGAAACAAACAAGCACACTGACTGATGGGGGTTTACCACTCTGACATCACGCTCTGGCTTCACTGTGATGTCACACTAACAGAATCCCTTATATGCCCATATAAGGAGTTCCCTGATGTCGTCAATATTAATGATGCCCTGTTAGAGAGATCCCTGTGATGCCAGGGGGAACAAATCCCTTTTATGCCCATATATGGAGATCCCTGGTGTTTCCCTGATTTCCACATCACTGCGGTCGCTTGTCGCCCTGAGGCGTCTTACTAGTTATTTTATACTTTAGCTATTAAGAAATAGCAGATATACAAGCTCAAGGTGCGGCACGCTGCGAGCTTGTAGATCTGCTATTTTTGAAAAGTTGCGAAAATGTGTGCAAATCTTTGAACATATTTATTTTTCAAGTGAACATTTGTAACTCAAATCTTGCTTCTGGGGGTTCCCTGGAACTAAATATTTTGAGATGGGGGTCCATGGCCAAATACATATCATTGTTGGGGGTCCTTCACATGAAAATGTTTGAGTAGCCTACCACTGACATAGAAACATAGGTTTTTCAAAAGAAACCTTAGAAGGATTTGAAATATTCAAAGACTTGCACAAATTTTCCTTGTACCCAGGGCCCAGAATTTGCTGCGACACCCCTGATGATGTGCTCTGAAGTGACCATACATAGTCTAACAGACCTTTACCTTTTTGCATTCCTTCTGGTTGCAGTTTCCCAATGCAAGACTATAATGTCTGGAGTGTGAATGGTCAATAGAAATGAGAGTATAATTGGAGCCTATCTATATACAGTACATGGTACAGTATAGATTTTTCATTTATTTTAGGTTTGATTTGTTTTCATTCACGCTGCCTATAGGTGCTCACTCACATGTGCGAGTAATAATATACAATATCTTACCTGGTAGTGAAAACAGCAGATCTACAAGCACACAACGCCTCGCACCGCGAGGCGTTGTGTGCTTGTAGATCGGCTGTTTTCACTAGTTTAAATCATTTTTAAAATGATTTATACAAAACAAACAGTTTCGGACATACAAGGTTTCCACCAGACAACGACGAAATATAACTCATGTAATTGGCCCACTGGCTTGTCACTTGTCATGATCTGAAAATGGCAAATCTTTGAGTAGCAGCAGCGCTATAGAGAGAGATCTCTCTCTATAGCGCGCAATGAGGGCCTCTCCAACTCTTTTTCCCGGGCTGAATCAGGGGCCCAGCACGTCCCTGCCAGGACTCGTTACATTCGCTGGGCTCTGGGCATGATCTGGACGGGTCCGCATCAGTGTGCCGACGGGCCGGTATTCCGACACTAAAACTAACCCTAACTCTACCCCTAACCCTAAACTTAACCTCAGTAACCGTACCTCAGTAACTAACCAGCCGACGCTAGTCGGAACAGCGGCCCGTCGGGATAGTGAGCGGACCCTGATCTGGACCACAGTAGTATTTCTGGACACTTATCATCAAGTGCTCATCTACTACAAGTTTGACTTTGTTGACAAGCCCCTAGACACGCTGATATGTGACCCGCTGACGATGAACAAAATCACAGAGCTGACCGCCGCAGACATGTGGCTTCTTCGTGCTCCGCCCGGTTGCGTCCTTCTCCTGTCTTTCGTTGGCATCTTCGCCTGCAATTTGCTGATCCTTCGGGCGGCGCGCAAGGTGTGTGTGACTCACCAGAGCAGGCGCAGAGCCACGCGCAATGTGGGCTGCTCCCTTGGCATGATCCTGGTGCAGATGTTGCCGCTGCCCTACTGTGTTATCATGCTTGTACTGGACAAAGCACACCCAGAGCTGGCCCCTCGAAGCCAGCTCCTGCTGTTAATTCTGATGGTGGCCACACCGTCGGTTAACGCAACCACGGTGATCTGTCGCAGCAAAGGGTTAAAGAAAGAGTTGCGCTCTCTCTCTGTATGTCTATGCCGCTGCAACCCAATTTTCCCTTTGGGGACACTAAATAAAAGAACCTTGAACCTTCCCTTATTTATTATTATATATATTATTTTTTTTGATTGAGTTTTCACATAAAGGTGTGACATAAATGTATTCATTATATATATATATATATATATATAGTATATGTATGTATATATTTTTTTTCCTTTTTTTACATACAGACTTATTTTATTACAGACTGTAATAAAATGAATTAAAGACAAACAATAAAGAAACAATAACAAAAAACAAACAAAAACAAAAGAACTGGCTAACAGCACAATACAATGTTCATGAAATTATCCATACACATAGTCAATCATTCAGAGTGGTAACATCTCCACACATAAGGGCACATTAAAAGGTGTATTGTAAGAGTACAACTGGGGTTTTCCAATCCAGGGAATCACTTCCATTAGTGTAGCTAGATCCTTGGGCAAATAATCTATCAGCGGCTGCCAAAGATTGTCTTCCTTCTCTTTTAATTTGGCACTGAGTCTTTCTATTGGCAGCACTCTGTATATTTCTCTATACCACTGAGTCACTGATGGAGGTTTCTCCTGGCTGTATCGAATTGAATAGAATGCATTTTCTGGCCACACAAAGCAGAATGTTAAGTAACTGCTCTTCAGGGTCCAATACCCCAGAATTAGATGGCAGCCCTAGTAAAAACAGAGGAGACCTACTGGGATCAATTGTGTTCAGGAATTGGGGCGTTCTGTGCTGTCTGTGACGTATCCTGTACTGCATCTCTTTGAACCTGTTGCTTCTAAAGGTAGAGTGAGAAGATTGAACACATTCTTCATCGTACTCTGTTTGAAATTCACTTTCCCATCTGTACTGTATATGGATCAATGACCATTCTAATTAGTTTAATCCAATAGTTGGAGATCATAGATTCATATATGTAACTTAAAGTTGTTTTATTAATCAATATTTATTGAATAATGGATTAAAAGTCATATGTCTAGATTTGGTCTAAAAACAGACCGATTCCAGACAAGCTACTTTCGATCTAAATTTAGACTAGCCAGCTAATAGAGGGATATTGCTCAGTGGGAGAGGTGTGATGTGGATTTTTAAAGTAGAAGTATTTTCATGACGCCAAGTGCATGCGCATGCCATGTGTGCACGCAGCCTGCACTCGTTACTGTATTCATTCAACATATGATGGGAAATATTTTTTAATGTATTCTAATTATATTTATTATTAAGTTACATTGTTAGTTTGTTGCTTTTATTTTAGTTTCAATTAATGTATTTGTTTAAGTTTTATATAAAATACCTTTGGCTCACCCACACACTACACTAGCCCTGAAACGGTCGTATCTGGGGGTGCCTGGCACAAAATCATTTTCAGATGGGGGTCCTCTGCCAAATACATATCAATTTGGGGGTCCTTCACATGAAAAGGTATGAGAGCCACAGGGCTAACATACCGTGATATAAGAGTGTCACCTAGTGGACGTCGATAAGAGAGCCAACTGAATTATTTAGTTATGGTACCTTAGTAGTTCATTAAAAGATCATTTGCTATGCATATGCATTTATTTGTCATTTCAAAAGGGACAAAAGAAATTAGGAATGCATTTGAGCCCAAATCCAGAGACAAAATACTGTAAACAATGCCAAAAACAATGAAACTGCACTGCAACTGTACATTTACTGTTCCAGTGCTAGCTCACCTGCAATGTCTAATCAACTCTTTCAGAGTAAAAGCACAAAGTGTGCTTCATTAATCTTGCATTTATAATTCATATGCATGTCATTTATCAGCTGTTATGCATTGCCCATTCATTCCCCCTCAACAAATGGGAGGAGAGTTCTAATCAAGCCGACTCGTAGGTGCAATGCCTCCACCGAGCCCATGGGGCCCGGGTCATAATAACCCATTTACGGGCTAATTTCACAATTCATCTTTGCAATAATTGCCTCCATCAATATAAACCCAGACAATGCAGGCCTCATGTGTAGAACACAAGAGTTAGGAGTTTCTTATACTGCCTATAATGAGTCTCTGGTATGATGGTTACTGTGACTGTAAAAGGGTAGTAGGCCTAGCCACTGTGTTTGTGCTGTGGATGGATAGGCTACTGACTGACAGTGGTGTAAAGTACATTTACTCAAGTAATCTACTCGAGTAAACATGTTGGTTTGTTTGTTTTTTACTTCACTGGAGTATTTCCAATATTCAATACTTTTACTTCTACTCCACAACACTACATCGCAGAAGCAAATATTGCACTTTTACTCTACTTATTTGAAAAGCTGCTAGTTTCTTTGTCAAGTTTGATTGTTATTACAAAACACAGCCCTATATTCAATGTGACATTGTTTTATTCCAACCCAACTCCCTTGGGAAACTTAGTGGGAGCCAATCAAAGTTGGTTTAGTGAGTCTTTTCACAGTTTTTAGCCCAAGGAATGTTTTTCGTGCAAAACTAATTCTTGCAATGGATTCAGAATCATGAAGAACCCTAGTTTGACCCCTCAAATGCTACTTAAAGCAGATTCGTTTCCCTGTATAGTCAATGGGACCCCAAATTTGATTAAAGTTTCCCAAGGGAGTTGGGTTGGAGCAAATTCAGAGGTGAGATAGACACCTTTATGAACACACTTGTGAAGAAAGCTATTGGCATTTATAAGCCCATATAAAAGGGATTCTGTTAGTGTGACATCACAGTGAAGCCAGAGCGTGATGTCAGAGCGGCAAACCCTTTCTGTTAGAGTGGTTCCATTGACATCACAGTGATGTCAGAACATGATGTCAGAGCGACAAACCCATAGAACCGCTACAGACAGACCTGTTATGGTCATTCAAGGCGTTCTCTTTATGTGTTTATCTGACAAAAATGTCCACCACAAGCCAGCATGGCGATGACCCCTGACCCTTGGCCATGAGAGAATGTCCTGCCTTTACATCGTTTTAAGCACAACCTTACGGTGGGACTACACCAGAAAACGCGCGCGTATGCGTGCGCTGTCTGTGCGTGCGCTGTGCGTGTGCGAAAAGCCCCTGGCTACACCAAGGAGGGGGTATATGTGCGGGAGACCAGATAGTCTGTATACAAAACGCATAGGCGTCCTTAAAAAATAGAACCGATCCTATTTTTAGGGAATGCGTATCCGTGGTTCGCGCTATCCGTACGCCTGGTGTAGCCGGCTGAATTGATATACATTGGATCTATCCAAAACGCACATACGCGCGCGCGCCCCGCATACGCACGCATACGCACTGACGCGCGCGAAACGGCTTGGTGTAGTCCCACCGTTAAAAGAAAGCCCTATGACCTCTCATAATCAATGTCTGCACTTGAAATACATTATTTTAGCATTCCTGATTTAATGCTGATGTATTTTGTATTGTTCGTTAATATATCGTCTCTGTTGGATGGAAACCTCATATGTCCAAAACTGTTACTTTTTAGGATTCATTATACAAAAATAGCGAAAGTAGCAGATCGACAAGCTCAAAACGCACCACGCCATGTTTCGAGCTGGGTAGATCTGCAACTTTTGATGCTTAGTGTGTGACACTGTAGTTATGATCAAGTAGGATCATCTTTGATTTACAAAAAACACAAAAAGTTAGAATATGGAGATAAGAGTTTTCTGCCCGACCCTCTCACATACAAAGTAAAAGAGGCCTTCATGCATCAGCAGGGGCGTCACAAGGGGGGGGGGGGGGGGGGACTGAGTTACTAGGGCCCAATGTGGAGGGGCCTTCATTATTTTATACTTTAACTATTGAAAAATAGCAGATCTACATGCTCACAACGCCTCGCAACGCGCCTCTTGCTTACTTAATATTTGACAGTTTGGCCAGTCCTGTCGAATATTCGAATACTTTGAGGTCGAATAATTCGGATACTAAAAATCACTATTCGTGAATGCCCTAGTATGTATTATGTACATTTTCAGGAAATACTTATTGCAGGTTTCATTAAAACCTTTCTTCCTCTCTTCTTCAGGTCTTCGGCACCACTCCAACACTCTGACCAGTGGCAAACGCCACAGCGAGGACTCCGGGGATGGTGTTGGTACCAAACTCCAGAGACAGAGCACCCATTAAACTGGTCAGTTGGAAAGACAATACGACAATACATACCTGCATTACTTACATAGCACTGTAACAAATTGTATTCCCATTTTATATCAAATAAGCATTTCCCCCATTTTCAACCCTGTCTTCATATAATTGGTCCTGGTCATCTTAACCCATTTAGGCCTGAACACATTATGACGCAATATTTTATGCTTTAAATATAAAAAAATTGCAGATATACAAGCTCACAGCGCGGCACCGAGTGCCGCGCTGCGAGCTTGTAGATCTGCTATTTTTGAAAAATCGTGAAAATTAGAATTTTGACCCGATTCTATAAGTGTCTTGAATCCTTCTAAGGTTTTTTGAAAAACCTATGTTTCTATGTGAGCAATCTGGCCAGCCATCGTCAAAGAAAACGTCCTTTTCACTTAACTGGAGCTCAGTTAGTCTGTTCTTGAGAGACTACTATGTCAGTGGCTCTCAAACCTTTTCATGTGAAGGACCCCCAAAATGATATTTATTTGGCCACGGACCCCCATCTGAAAATATTTAGTTCCAGGGACCCCCCAGAAGCAAACTTTGAGTTACAAACATTCGCTTTGAAAATACATAATACACTCAGAATATAAACAGACACAGCCTATAGATACTGTGTATAGGTCATTACATTTTTCTCAAAAGGATTTTTGTTTTTACATTGTGAAATGATTTAAAAAAAATGATTTAAAAAATGTTGGCAAAAAGAGAGGGAAAAGAAATGCTGACATTGACGTGACTCCTTTCTAAATAATAGGACTTGTTATTGCATTGGGTTCCGCCCTCTGTTCAACTGCAGTGAGTTGAGAATGGAAACACTGCCCTCATGTGGATTCTTTCATATCACACTGTAACACTGTTTGTGAACAAAGACTCGGTGGGAACGATTCCTGTCACAATATAGAGCCGTTTAACACTGTTACTGAACAAACACTCTATAGCAATGATTACTGTGACAACGTGGAGCAGTTTAACCCTGTTAGTGAACACACATACTGTATGAGTGATTCCTACCTCGAGGCAGCAGCAGCAGTGCAACATGCATGTTGCTTCTCCAACAGTGAGTGACTGGGGGAGAATTCCTTGGGTAGAGCGCCGTCTATGGATGGGGACCTACTGATAGGTTCTAGAGGCATGCAGTCTACCGCACTTCCAGGGGGTTGGGGGGGGCAGCGGCCTCAGCGTGCGTGCGTGCGTGCGTGCGTTCGTTCGTTCAGTGCAATGTGAATGCATGTGACTTAGGAAGATAGATAGATAGATACGCAATAAACATGATTTGGTACAAGTTCAACTAAAAGGAGATCCTAGTAATGTTTTTGGCTTATTTCCACAGGGAAGTCATTCACGAATGAACTAATTATTGATATAGGACTGTCATAGGTATACAGTGTCATTGACAGTACAGTTCACTGGTACAAGCTCAACTAAAAGGTGATCCTAGAAAAGACTAAGTCAGGGGGAAAAAGGGGGAAACAATTTAATAACTAAAACAATAAAAACAGCCGATCTACAAGGCTGCATGTGGGCTTGTGGATCAGCTGTTTTGGGTAAATGTGGGTTATTTATCTAATGCAGTATTGATCCCTTTATCGAGTGATTGATTGAAGACTTTATGACAAGTTTCATGACAGTACAGTTCACTGGTACAAGCTCAACTAAAAGGAGCTTTATTCATTTCAGTGGCGGTTTTAGAGGGGTGCTTTGGCCGCTTAAGCACCACTATTTTCTGAACTAGCACCAGTATTTTTCGGGACTAGCAAAATCGGGAGAGACACGGTCAGACGGAGAAAAGTGTGATACCCAAGCGCAGTACTACTCCTAAACAACGGCACTTCTCTCTCTCTCTGTTTCTCAATGTCTCTCTCTCTCTCTCTCTCTCTCTCTCTCTCTCTCTCTCTCTCTCTCTCTCTCTCTCTCACCCTCATCACTCTCTCTCCCATGCACGTTTGGTTGCACAAAAACACACTGGTTAAGCTACACTTTTTCCTGTTAATAATAACCTGCGTGAAATAAGCTGAATTGGGAGGTAAACGGGAGACACTTTATTGTGAAAGTAAGACAGGAAACGATAGTTGTTGCTGGGTTGGCCCTAGTTGTCGGTTTGTTATGTTAAGCTGCATTGGTTTGCAATAGCCTACTAGCGCGCAGTTTAAGTTATACATGATGAATGAATGGAGAGCCAAAACAATTTGTATTATCAGAACAGTTTAGCATACACATTAATTTGCGAACGGGGGCGCTGGGGGGAGAGAGAATACAGTCTGCAGTCCATTTCAGCGTCATCTTGCAATGCGCACTGACTGGTCCATGGGAGGACAACTTACAACCCATATAAAAGAAACATTATACACTCAAGTTCTTTATGAGGAGATGTTATGGAAACTGTACAAGATCACCACCAAAGCCTTTACAACTTTCCCAAAGTTGCATGTAAGAGAGAGGGGCTTTTCATCAATCTTTTTCCAAAAACTGGGACTGGATAAACAGGATAAAATATGCTGCTCTGCTGTTGATTGTTTGTGAGTACACTTGACTGCTGCTGCAGCTTGCCTATGCCGAACTCTTTTCTTGATGTCAAAAGTTGTCCGCTGAGACAAATGTTAATTAAATCGAAAATAGCAGATCTAGAAGTTCACAACGCAGCGCGAAGCGACTCGTTGTGAGCTTGTAGATTGGCTATTTTCACTTCTTTTGTTTGGGTTTAGTTTCTCTTGGTTCACGACACGGGCTAAAACGTTTGGGAAGCAATACCATATCATGCTTGCTGTAGTAGACAGAGTGGTGTAAAATTAAGTAGATGAACTGAAAAGCTTTTGGAACTGAATGATTATATGACACTGGTGTTGTCTGTCTGTTGGAGTGTTGGTACCTAGCTTTTGGAACTGAATGATTATATGACACTGGTGTTGTCTGTCTGTTGGAGTGTTGGTACCTAGAATTCCATCTACTGGCTGGTGCATGTGGAGAGAGGCAAAGGGAAAGTGTTGTATGTCGTTCCCGATTGTTTAGCAAAAAAATAAACCGCGGAAACCTTTATTGTTTATGTCGGACTTCTGCGTTGTTTGCGGCGTGAGTTTCGGTGCTATAATCAAATGGTTTGCGGATTCGGAATCACAAGAATCTTAGCTTTAAAATGGTATACAGCTTGCAAAGAAATAAACCGCGGAAACCCGAATAAAACGCGATCAAATCTGCGAAAACCCGCCAATTTTCGAAGCTCCCTGCAGCACCCCCTGCTGACCGCGCCTACTGATTATTTATGTAATTAATTATTTATTTATTTCCGCCCCTGCACTCCGCCCCCCCCCCCTCTGCCTATCGATCGGCTGGGCTTTAAAGAGCCATAACTCCGCTTTGCAGCGTGCCACCGTCTCCAAACTCGCTGTCTGGCTTCTCGTGTTACTGGTATTAAATAACACATACAAGCTCACGGGAGCTCCATCCAACTTCTGCGCAATGCATTATGGGATGTTGGAAAGTTGTGGATACTAGCAACAGAGTATTTATTTAAATAAATAAATAAATAAAGTGTGTGTGTGTGCATGCATGCATGCGTGCGTAATTACTGCCTCGTTAAGAACCCCACACATTTAGGCAAATTCTTTCTTTCTTTCCTTCCTTCCTTCCTTCCTTCCTTCCTTCCTTCCTTCCTTCCTGTAAATGAGGCCGCATGACAAGCGTTCTCGTCACCGCGCTGACGTGCTAATTACACGCAAATACAAGGGGTGGAGTCGAACTTAACGAGTGGGCGTGGTTTCAACTACAAGCTCACAACGCGTCGCATCAAGACGCGTTGTGAGCTTGTAGATCTGCTATTAACGAGTGGGCGTGGTTTCAACAAGAGGGAGGAGTCTGACTTAATGAGTGGGCCTAACGTAATGAGTTTTGTGAGCGTCGCATGCATTAATTATGTAAATTAAGCCGACTTATGCAAATGGAGGGGGCAGGGCATGGTTTGGAAATGCGTGTGGGCGTGGTGCATGCGTGCGTGCGTGCGTGCCTCAATTAATTAATTCATTCATTCATTCATTCATTCATTAATTGCCTCCTCGTTAAGAACCCCGTAAATTTAGGCAAATTCTTTCTTTCTTTCTTTCTTTCCTTCCTTCCTTCCTTCCTTCCTTCCTTCCTTCCTTCCTTCCTTCAATAAATAATTATGTTAATGAGGTTGGGGGCGTGGTCTGCGTTAATTATGTTAATGAGGGGCGTGGTCTGCGTTAATTATGTTAATGAGCAAAAAAAAGGAAAAGTAGTGGTCTGCGTTAATTATGTTAATGAGACTGCACAACATGCACGTGCGCGTCTTGTTGCTAATTACACGCGAATGCAGGGGGCGGAGCTAATTAGCGTAATTATTTAAATTGGGGGGCGTGGTCTGCATTAATTATGCAAATGAGGTTGGGGCGTGGTCTGCATTAATTATGTAAATGAGACTGCACAACATGCATTTGACGCGCGCGTCTTGTTGCTAATTACACGCGAATGCAGGGGGCGGAGCTAACTAGCGTAATTATTTAAATTGGGGGGCGTGGTCTGCATTAATTATGCAAATGAGGTTGGGGCGTGGTCTGCATTAATTATGTAAATGAGGCTGCATTAATTATGTAAATGAGGCTGTTAAGTGGCGTTTCCCAGCGCGTAAAAAATGCAGACGACCGTATGTAAATGAAGGGGAGGAGCTTAGTCGAAGTATGCAAATTGGGGGCGGGCATGGTTTGGAAATGCGTTTGGGTGTGGTTCGTATACATTATGCTCGCATACATTATGCTAATGAGGGTGTTAAGGTAGGTTTCCCAGCGCGTAAAAAATGCAGACGGCCGTATGTAAATGAAGGGGAGGAGCTTAGTCGAAGTATGCAAATTGGGGGCGGGCATGGTTTGGAAATGCGTTTGGGTGTGGTTCGTATACATTATGCTCGCATACATTATGCTAATGAGGGTGTTAAGGTAGGTTTCCCAGCGCGTAAAAAATGCAGACGGCCGTATGTAAATGAAGGGGAGGAGCTTAGTCGAAGTATGCAAATTGGGGGCGGGCATGGTTTGGAAATGCGTTTGGGTGTGGTTCGCATACATTATGCTCGCATACATTATGCTAATGAGGGTGTTAAGGTAGGTTCCCCAGCGCGTAAAAAATGCAGACGACCGTATGTAAATGAAGGGGAGGAGCTTAGTCGACATATGCAAATTGGGGGCGGGGCATGGTTTGGAAATGCGTGTGGGCGTGGTTTGCATACATTATGCTCGCATACATTATGCTAATGAGGGTTTTAAGGTAGGTTTCCCAGCGCGTAAAAAATTCAGACGACCGTATGTAAATGAAGGGGAGGAGCTTAGTCGAAGTATGCAAATTGGGGGCGGGGCATGGTTTGGAAATGTGTGTGGGTGTGGTTCGCATAAATTATGCTAATGAGGCTGTTAAGTGGCGTTTCCCAGCGCGTAAAAAATGCAGACGACCGTATGTAAATGAAGGGGAGGAGCTTAGTCGACGTATGCAAATTGGGGGCGGGGCATGGTTTGGAAATGCGTGTGGGCGTGGTTTGCATACATTATGCTCGCATACATTATGCTAATGAGGGCGTTAAGGTGGGTTTTCCAGCGCGTAAAAAATGCAGACGACCGTATGTAAATGAAGGGGAGGAGCTTAGTCGACATATGCAAATTGGGGGCGGGGCATGGTTTGGAAATGCGTGTGGGCGTGGTTTGCATACATTATGCTCGCATACATTATGCTAATGAGGGTGTTAAGGTAGGTTTCCCAGCGCGTAAAAAATTCAGACGACCGTATGTAAATGAAGGGGAGGAGCTTAGTCGAAGTATGCAAATTGGGGGCGGGGCATGGTTTGGAAATACGTTTGGGTGTGGTTCGCATACATTATGCTCGCATACATTATGCTAATGAGGGTGTTAAGGTAGGTTCTCCAGCGCGTAAAAAATGCAGACGACCGTATGTATGGGCAAAAGTTCTCCTCTGCCTACAAAATGATGTCAGACTTAACAGCCCCATACCATGTCAGCCAGGTGGTTGAGTCCCATGGTGAAGGTGTGCAGGCCTGCTGAGGCCTCCAGGTTGTGTTTCACTATCAGCACCAAGTTCTTCTCCCAAAGCATTCTCCTGTAGACCACCTCCTCCTGAAACAAACAAGCACACTGACTGATGGGGGTTTACCACTCTGACATCACGCTCTGGCTTCACTGTGATGTCACACTAACAGAATCCCTTATATGCCCATATAAGGAGTTCCCTGATGTCGTCAATATTAATGATGCCCTGTTAGAGAGATCCCTGTGATGCCAGGGGGAACAAATCCCTTTTATGCCCATATATGGAGATCCCTGGTGTTTCCCTGATTTCCACATCACTGCGGTCGCTTGTCGCCCTGAGGCGTCTTACTAGTTATTTTATACTTTAGCTATTAAGAAATAGCAGATATACAAGCTCAAGGTGCGGCACGCTGCGAGCTTGTAGATCTGCTATTTTTGAAAAGTTGCGAAAATGTGTGCAAATCTTTGAACATATTTATTTTTCAAGTGAACATTTGTAACTCAAATCTTGCTTCTGGGGGTTCCCTGGAACTAAATATTTTGAGATGGGGGTCCATGGCCAAATACATATCATTGTTGGGGGTCCTTCACATGAAAATGTTTGAGTAGCCTACCACTGACATAGAAACATAGGTTTTTCAAAAGAAACCTTAGAAGGATTTGAAATATTCAAAGACTTGCACAAATTTTCCTTGTACCCAGGGCCCAGAATTTGCTGCGACACCCCTGATGATGTGCTCTGAAGTGACCATACATAGTCTAACAGACCTTTACCTTTTTGCATTCCTTCTGGTTGCAGTTTCCCAATGCAAGACTATAATGTCTGGAGTGTGAATGGTCAATAGAAATGAGAGTATAATTGGAGCCTATCTATATACAGTACATGGTACAGTATAGATTTTTCATTTATTTTAGGTTTGATTTGTTTTCATTCACGCTGCCTATAGGTGCTCACTCACATGTGCGAGTAATAATATACAATATCTTACCTGGTAGTGAAAACAGCAGATCTACAAGCACACAACGCCTCGCACCGCGAGGCGTTGTGTGCTTGTAGATCGGCTGTTTTCACTAGTTTAAATCATTTTTAAAATGATTTATACAAAACAAACAGTTTCGGACATACAAGGTTTCCACCAGACAACGACGAAATATAACTCATGTAATTGGCCCACTGGCTTGTCACTTGTCATGATCTGAAAATGGCAAATCTTTGAGTAGCAGCAGCGCTATAGAGAGAGATCTCTCTCTATAGCGCGCAATGAGGGCCTCTCCAACTCTTTTTCCCGGGCTGAATCAGGGGCCCAGCACGTCCCTGCCAGGACTCGTTACATTCGCTGGGCTCTGGGCATGATCTGGACGGGTCCGCATCAGTGTGCCGACGGGCCGGTATTCCGACACTAAAACTAACCCTAACTCTACCCCTAACCCTAAACTTAACCTCAGTAACCGTACCTCAGTAACTAACCAGCCGACGCTAGTCGGAACAGCGGCCCGTCGGGATAGTGAGCGGACCCTGATCTGGACCACAGTAGTATTTCTGGACACTTATCATCAAGTGCTCATCTACTACAAGTTTGACTTTGTTGACAAGCCCCTAGACACGCTGATATGTGACCCGCTGACGATGAACAAAATCACAGAGCTGACCGCCGCAGACATGTGGCTTCTTCGTGCTCCGCCCGGTTGCGTCCTTCTCCTGTCTTTCGTTGGCATCTTCGCCTGCAATTTGCTGATCCTTCGGGCGGCGCGCAAGGTGTGTGTGACTCACCAGAGCAGGCGCAGAGCCACGCGCAATGTGGGCTGCTCCCTTGGCATGATCCTGGTGCAGATGTTGCCGCTGCCCTACTGTGTTATCATGCTTGTACTGGACAAAGCACACCCAGAGCTGGCCCCTCGAAGCCAGCTCCTGCTGTTAATTCTGATGGTGGCCACACCGTCGGTTAACGCAACCACGGTGATCTGTCGCAGCAAAGGGTTAAAGAAAGAGTTGCGCTCTCTCTCTGTATGTCTATGCCGCTGCAACCCAATTTTCCCTTTGGGGACACTAAATAAAAGAACCTTGAACCTTCCCTTATTTATTATTATATATATTATTTTTTTTGATTGAGTTTTCACATAAAGGTGTGACATAAATGTATTCATTATATATATATATATATATATATAGTATATGTATGTATATATTTTTTTTCCTTTTTTTACATACAGACTTATTTTATTACAGACTGTAATAAAATGAATTAAAGACAAACAATAAAGAAACAATAACAAAAAACAAACAAAAACAAAAGAACTGGCTAACAGCACAATACAATGTTCATGAAATTATCCATACACATAGTCAATCATTCAGAGTGGTAACATCTCCACACATAAGGGCACATTAAAAGGTGTATTGTAAGAGTACAACTGGGGTTTTCCAATCCAGGGAATCACTTCCATTAGTGTAGCTAGATCCTTGGGCAAATAATCTATCAGCGGCTGCCAAAGATTGTCTTCCTTCTCTTTTAATTTGGCACTGAGTCTTTCTATTGGCAGCACTCTGTATATTTCTCTATACCACTGAGTCACTGATGGAGGTTTCTCCTGGCTGTATCGAATTGAATAGAATGCATTTTCTGGCCACACAAAGCAGAATGTTAAGTAACTGCTCTTCAGGGTCCAATACCCCAGAATTAGATGGCAGCCCTAGTAAAAACAGAGGAGACCTACTGGGATCAATTGTGTTCAGGAATTGGGGCGTTCTGTGCTGTCTGTGACGTATCCTGTACTGCATCTCTTTGAACCTGTTGCTTCTAAAGGTAGAGTGAGAAGATTGAACACATTCTTCATCGTACTCTGTTTGAAATTCACTTTCCCATCTGTACTGTATATGGATCAATGACCATTCTAATTAGTTTAATCCAATAGTTGGAGATCATAGATTCATATATGTAACTTAAAGTTGTTTTATTAATCAATATTTATTGAATAATGGATTAAAAGTCATATGTCTAGATTTGGTCTAAAAACAGACCGATTCCAGACAAGCTACTTTCGATCTAAATTTAGACTAGCCAGCTAATAGAGGGATATTGCTCAGTGGGAGAGGTGTGATGTGGATTTTTAAAGTAGAAGTATTTTCATGACGCCAAGTGCATGCGCATGCCATGTGTGCACGCAGCCTGCACTCGTTACTGTATTCATTCAACATATGATGGGAAATATTTTTTAATGTATTCTAATTATATTTATTATTAAGTTACATTGTTAGTTTGTTGCTTTTATTTTAGTTTCAATTAATGTATTTGTTTAAGTTTTATATAAAATACCTTTGGCTCACCCACACACTACACTAGCCCTGAAACGGTCGTATCTGGGGGTGCCTGGCACAAAATCATTTTCAGATGGGGGTCCTCTGCCAAATACATATCAATTTGGGGGTCCTTCACATGAAAAGGTATGAGAGCCACAGGGCTAACATACCGTGATATAAGAGTGTCACCTAGTGGACGTCGATAAGAGAGCCAACTGAATTATTTAGTTATGGTACCTTAGTAGTTCATTAAAAGATCATTTGCTATGCATATGCATTTATTTGTCATTTCAAAAGGGACAAAAGAAATTAGGAATGCATTTGAGCCCAAATCCAGAGACAAAATACTGTAAACAATGCCAAAAACAATGAAACTGCACTGCAACTGTACATTTACTGTTCCAGTGCTAGCTCACCTGCAATGTCTAATCAACTCTTTCAGAGTAAAAGCACAAAGTGTGCTTCATTAATCTTGCATTTATAATTCATATGCATGTCATTTATCAGCTGTTATGCATTGCCCATTCATTCCCCCTCAACAAATGGGAGGAGAGTTCTAATCAAGCCGACTCGTAGGTGCAATGCCTCCACCGAGCCCATGGGGCCCGGGTCATAATAACCCATTTACGGGCTAATTTCACAATTCATCTTTGCAATAATTGCCTCCATCAATATAAACCCAGACAATGCAGGCCTCATGTGTAGAACACAAGAGTTAGGAGTTTCTTATACTGCCTATAATGAGTCTCTGGTATGATGGTTACTGTGACTGTAAAAGGGTAGTAGGCCTAGCCACTGTGTTTGTGCTGTGGATGGATAGGCTACTGACTGACAGTGGTGTAAAGTACATTTACTCAAGTAATCTACTCGAGTAAACATGTTGGTTTGTTTGTTTTTTACTTCACTGGAGTATTTCCAATATTCAATACTTTTACTTCTACTCCACAACACTACATCGCAGAAGCAAATATTGCACTTTTACTCTACTTATTTGAAAAGCTGCTAGTTTCTTTGTCAAGTTTGATTGTTATTACAAAACACAGCCCTATATTCAATGTGACATTGTTTTATTCCAACCCAACTCCCTTGGGAAACTTAGTGGGAGCCAATCAAAGTTGGTTTAGTGAGTCTTTTCACAGTTTTTAGCCCAAGGAATGTTTTTCGTGCAAAACTAATTCTTGCAATGGATTCAGAATCATGAAGAACCCTAGTTTGACCCCTCAAATGCTACTTAAAGCAGATTCGTTTCCCTGTATAGTCAATGGGACCCCAAATTTGATTAAAGTTTCCCAAGGGAGTTGGGTTGGAGCAAATTCAGAGGTGAGATAGACACCTTTATGAACACACTTGTGAAGAAAGCTATTGGCATTTATAAGCCCATATAAAAGGGATTCTGTTAGTGTGACATCACAGTGAAGCCAGAGCGTGATGTCAGAGCGGCAAACCCTTTCTGTTAGAGTGGTTCCATTGACATCACAGTGATGTCAGAACATGATGTCAGAGCGACAAACCCATAGAACCGCTACAGACAGACCTGTTATGGTCATTCAAGGCGTTCTCTTTATGTGTTTATCTGACAAAAATGTCCACCACAAGCCAGCATGGCGATGACCCCTGACCCTTGGCCATGAGAGAATGTCCTGCCTTTACATCGTTTTAAGCACAACCTTACGGTGGGACTACACCAGAAAACGCGCGCGTATGCGTGCGCTGTCTGTGCGTGCGCTGTGCGTGTGCGAAAAGCCCCTGGCTACACCAAGGAGGGGGTATATGTGCGGGAGACCAGATAGTCTGTATACAAAACGCATAGGCGTCCTTAAAAAATAGAACCGATCCTATTTTTAGGGAATGCGTATCCGTGGTTCGCCGGCTGAATTGATATACATTGG
The DNA here is from genome assembly GCF_963921795.1 of Nannobrachium achirus. NCBI lineage: Eukaryota > Metazoa > Chordata > Actinopteri > Myctophiformes > Myctophidae > Nannobrachium > Nannobrachium achirus. Next base: position 94,576 of record NW_027664621.1, read on the forward strand.
ATCTATCCAAAACGCACATACGCGCGCGCGCCCCGCATACGCACGCATACGCACTGACGCGCGCGAAACGGCTTGGTGTAGTCCCACCGTTAAAAGAAAGCCCTATGACCTCTCATAATCAATGTCTGCACTTGAAATACATTATTTTAGCATTCCTGATTTAATGCTGATGTATTTTGTATTGTTCGTTAATATATCGTCTCTGTTGGATGGAAACCTCATATGTCCAAAACTGTTACTTTTTAGGATTCATTATACAAAAATAGCGAAAGTAGCAGATCGACAAGCTCAAAACGCACCACGCCATGTTTCGAGCTGGGTAGATCTGCAACTTTTGATGCTTAGTGTGTGACACTGTAGTTATGATCAAGTAGGATCATCTTTGATTTACAAAAAACACAAAAAGTTAGAATATGGAGATAAGAGTTTTCTGCCCGACCCTCTCACATACAAAGTAAAAGAGGCCTTCATGCATCAGCAGGGGCGTCACAAGGGGGGGGGGGGGGGGGGGGACTGAGTTACTAGGGCCCAATGTGGAGGGGCCTTCATTATTTTATACTTTAACTATTGAAAAATAGCAGATCTACATGCTCACAACGCCTCGCAACGCGCCTCTTGCTTACTTAATATTTGACAGTTTGGCCAGTCCTGTCGAATATTCGAATACTTTGAGGTCGAATAATTCGGATACTAAAAATCACTATTCGTGAATGCCCTAGTATGTATTATGTACATTTTCAGGAAATACTTATTGCAGGTTTCATTAAAACCTTTCTTCCTCTCTTCTTCAGGTCTTCGGCACCACTCCAACACTCTGACCAGTGGCAAACGCCACAGCGAGGACTCCGGGGATGGTGTTGGTACCAAACTCCAGAGACAGAGCACCCATTAAACTGGTCAGTTGGAAAGACAATACGACAATACATACCTGCATTACTTACATAGCACTGTAACAAATTGTATTCCCATTTTATATCAAATAAGCATTTCCCCCATTTTCAACCCTGTCTTCATATAATTGGTCCTGGTCATCTTAACCCATTTAGGCCTGAACACATTATGACGCAATATTTTATGCTTTAAATATAAAAAAATTGCAGATATACAAGCTCACAGCGCGGCACCGAGTGCCGCGCTGCGAGCTTGTAGATCTGCTATTTTTGAAAAATCGTGAAAATTAGAATTTTGACCCGATTCTATAAGTGTCTTGAATCCTTCTAAGGTTTTTTGAAAAACCTATGTTTCTATGTGAGCAATCTGGCCAGCCATCGTCAAAGAAAACGTCCTTTTCACTTAACTGGAGCTCAGTTAGTCTGTTCTTGAGTGACTACTATGTCAGTGGCTCTCAAACCTTTTCATGTGAAGGACCCCCAAAATGATATTTATTTGGCCACGGACCCCCATCTGAAAATATTTAGTTCCAGGGACCCCCCAGAAGCAAACTTTGAGTTACAAACATTCGCTTTGAAAATACATAATACACTCAGAATATACACAGACACAGCCTATAGATACTGTGTATAGGTCATTACATTTTTCTCAAAAGGATTTTTGTTTTTACATTGTGAAATGATTTAAAAAAAATGATTTAAAAAATGTTGGCAAAAAGAGAGGGAAAAGAAATGCTGACATTGACGTGACTCCTTTCTAAATAATAGGACTTGTTATTGCATTGGGTTCCGCCCTCTGTTCAACTGCAGTGAGTTGAGAATGGAAACACTGCCCTCATGTGGATTCTTTCATATCACACTGTAACACTGTTTGTGAACAAAGACTCGGTGGGAACGATTCCTGTCACAATATAGAGCCGTTTAACACTGTTACTGAACAAACACTCTATAGCAATGATTACTGTGACAACGTGGAGCAGTTTAACCCTGTTAGTGAACACACATACTGTATGAGTGATTCCTACCTCGAGGCAGCAGCAGCAGTGCAACATGCATGTTGCTTCTCCAACAGTGAGTGACTGGGGGAGAATTCCTTGGGTAGAGCGCCGTCTATGGATGGGGACCTACTGATAGGTTCTAGAGGCATGCAGTCTACCGCACTTCCAGGGGGTTGGGGGGGGCAGCGGCCTCCGGCCGCTGCCTGGGCTCGCAAGTCCGGCTTGGTGCCGCCCCCCCCACCTCGGCGCCTGACTCTGGCTGGAGCTTTACAAAAAAAAAAAACAAAAAAAAAGGCAGCTGCTGAGCTGACCTGCGCAGCGTGCGTGCGTGCGTGCGTGCGTGCGTTCGTTCGTTCAGTGCAATGTGAATGCATGTGACTTAGGAAGATAGATAGATAGATACGCAATAAACATGATTTGGTACAAGTTCAACTAAAAGGAGATCCTAGTAATGTTTTTGGCTTATTTCCACAGGGAAGTCATTCACGAATGAACTAATTATTGATATAGGACTGTCATAGGTATACAGTGTCATTGACAGTACAGTTCACTGGTACAAGCTCAACTAAAAGGTGATCCTAGAAAAGACTAAGTCAGGGGGAAAAAGGGGGAAACAATTTAATAACTAAAACAATAAAAACAGCCGATCTACAAGGCTGCATGTGGGCTTGTGGATCAGCTGTTTTGGGTAAATGTGGGTTATTTATCTAATGCAGTATTGATCCCTTTATCGAGTGATTGATTGAAGACTTTATGACAAGTTTCATGACAGTACAGTTCACTGGTACAAGCTCAACTAAAAGGAGCTTTATTCATTTCAGTGGCGGTTTTAGAGGGGTGCTTTGGCCGCTTAAGCACCACTATTTTCTGAACTAGCACCAGTATTTTTCGGGACTAGCAAAATCGGGAGAGACACGGTCAGACGGAGAAAAGTGTGATACCCAAGCGCAGTACTACTCCTAAACAACGGCACTTCTCTCTCTCTCTGTTTCTCAATGTCTCTCTCTCTCTCTCTCTCTCTCTCTCTCTCTCTCTCTCTCTCTCTCTCTCTCTCTCTCACCCTCATCACTCTCTCTCCCATGCACGTTTGGTTGCACAAAAACACACTGGTTAAGCTACACTTTTTCCTGTTAATAATAACCTGCGTGAAATAAGCTGAATTGGGAGGTAAACGGGAGACACTTTATTGTGAAAGTAAGACAGGAAACGATAGTTGTTGCTGGGTTGGCCCTAGTTGTCGGTTTGTTATGTTAAGCTGCATTGGTTTGCAATAGCCTACTAGCGCGCAGTTTAAGTTATACATGATGAATGAATGGAGAGCCAAAACAATTTGTATTATCAGAACAGTTTAGCATACACATTAATTTGCGAACGGGGGCGCTGGGGGGAGAGAGAATACAGTCTGCAGTCCATTTCAGCGTCATCTTGCAATGCGCACTGACTGGTCCATGGGAGGACAACTTACAACCCATATAAAAGAAACATTATACACTCAAGTTCTTTATGAGGAGATGTTATGGAAACTGTACAAGATCACCACCAAAGCCTTTACAACTTTCCCAAAGTTGCATGTAAGAGAGAGGGGCTTTTCATCAATCTTTTTCCAAAAACTGGGACTGGATAAACAGGATAAAATATGCTGCTCTGCTGTTGATTGTTTGTGAGTACACTTGACTGCTGCTGCAGCTTGCCTATGCCGAACTCTTTTCTTGATGTCAAAAGTTGTCCGCTGAGACAAATGTTAATTAAATCGAAAATAGCAGATCTAGAAGTTCACAACGCAGCGCGAAGCGACTCGTTGTGAGCTTGTAGATTGGCTATTTTCACTTCTTTTGTTTGGGTTTAGTTTCTCTTGGTTCACGACACGGGCTAAAACGTTTGGGAAGCAATACCATATCATGCTTGCTGTAGTAGACAGAGTGGTGTAAAATTAAGTAGATGAACTGAAAAGCTTTTGGAACTGAATGATTATATGACACTGGTGTTGTCTGTCTGTTGGAGTGTTGGTACCTAGCTTTTGGAACTGAATGATTATATGACACTGGTGTTGTCTGTCTGTTGGAGTGTTGGTACCTAGAATTCCATCTACTGGCTGGTGCATGTGGAGAGAGGCAAAGGGAAAGTGTTGTATGTCGTTCCCGATTGTTTAGCAAAAAAATAAACCGCGGAAACCTTTATTGTTTATGTCGGACTTCTGCGTTGTTTGCGGCGTGAGTTTCGGTGCTATAATCAAATGGTTTGCGGATTCGGAATCACAAGAATCTTAGCTTTAAAATGGTATACAGCTTGCAAAGAAATAAACCGCGGAAACCCGAATAAAACGCGATCAAATCTGCGAAAACCCGCCAATTTTCGAAGCTCCCTGCAGCACCCCCTGCTGACCGCGCCTACTGATTATTTATGTAATTAATTATTTATTTATTTCCGCCCCTGCACTCCGCCCCCCCCCCCTCTGCCTATCGATCGGCTGGGCTTTAAAGAGCCATAACTCCGCTTTGCAGCGTGCCACCGTCTCCAAACTCGCTGTCTGGCTTCTCGTGTTACTGGTATTAAATAACACATACAAGCTCACGGGAGCTCCATCCAACTTCTGCGCAATGCATTATGGGATGTTGGAAAGTTGTGGATACTAGCAACAGAGTATTTATTTAAATAAATAAATAAATAAAGTGTGTGTGTGTGCATGCATGCATGCGTGCGTAATTACTGCCTCGTTAAGAACCCCACACATTTAGGCAAATTCTTTCTTTCTTTCCTTCCTTCCTTCCTTCCTTCCTTCCTTCCTTCCTTCCTGTAAATGAGGCCGCATGACAAGCGTTCTCGTCACCGCGCTGACGTGCTAATTACACGCAAATACAAGGGGTGGAGTCGAACTTAACGAGTGGGCGTGGTTTCAACTACAAGCTCACAACGCGTCGCATCAAGACGCGTTGTGAGCTTGTAGATCTGCTATTAACGAGTGGGCGTGGTTTCAACAAGAGGGAGGAGTCTGACTTAATGAGTGGGCCTAACGTAATGAGTTTTGTGAGCGTCGCATGCATTAATTATGTAAATTAAGCCGACTTATGCAAATGGAGGGGGCAGGGCATGGTTTGGAAATGCGTGTGGGCGTGGTGCATGCGTGCGTGCGTGCGTGCCTCAATTAATTAATTCATTCATTCATTCATTCATTCATTAATTGCCTCCTCGTTAAGAACCCCGTAAATTTAGGCAAATTCTTTCTTTCTTTCTTTCTTTCCTTCCTTCCTTCCTTCCTTCCTTCCTTCCTTCCTTCCTTCAATAAATAATTATGTTAATGAGGTTGGGGGCGTGGTCTGCGTTAATTATGTTAATGAGGGGCGTGGTCTGCGTTAATTATGTTAATGAGCAAAAAAAAGGAAAAGTAGTGGTCTGCGTTAATTATGTTAATGAGACTGCACAACATGCACGTGCGCGTCTTGTTGCTAATTACACGCGAATGCAGGGGGCGGAGCTAATTAGCGTAATTATTTAAATTGGGGGGCGTGGTCTGCATTAATTATGCAAATGAGGTTGGGGCGTGGTCTGCATTAATTATGTAAATGAGACTGCACAACATGCATTTGACGCGCGCGTCTTGTTGCTAATTACACGCGAATGCAGGGGGCGGAGCTAACTAGCGTAATTATTTAAATTGGGGGGCGTGGTCTGCATTAATTATGCAAATGAGGTTGGGGCGTGGTCTGCATTAATTATGTAAATGAGGCTGCATTAATTATGTAAATGAGGCTGTTAAGTGGCGTTTCCCAGCGCGTAAAAAATGCAGACGACCGTATGTAAATGAAGGGGAGGAGCTTAGTCGAAGTATGCAAATTGGGGGCGGGCATGGTTTGGAAATGCGTTTGGGTGTGGTTCGTATACATTATGCTCGCATACATTATGCTAATGAGGGTGTTAAGGTAGGTTTCCCAGCGCGTAAAAAATGCAGACGGCCGTATGTAAATGAAGGGGAGGAGCTTAGTCGAAGTATGCAAATTGGGGGCGGGCATGGTTTGGAAATGCGTTTGGGTGTGGTTCGTATACATTATGCTCGCATACATTATGCTAATGAGGGTGTTAAGGTAGGTTTCCCAGCGCGTAAAAAATGCAGACGGCCGTATGTAAATGAAGGGGAGGAGCTTAGTCGAAGTATGCAAATTGGGGGCGGGCATGGTTTGGAAATGCGTTTGGGTGTGGTTCGCATACATTATGCTCGCATACATTATGCTAATGAGGGTGTTAAGGTAGGTTCCCCAGCGCGTAAAAAATGCAGACGACCGTATGTAAATGAAGGGGAGGAGCTTAGTCGACATATGCAAATTGGGGGCGGGGCATGGTTTGGAAATGCGTGTGGGCGTGGTTTGCATACATTATGCTCGCATACATTATGCTAATGAGGGTTTTAAGGTAGGTTTCCCAGCGCGTAAAAAATTCAGACGACCGTATGTAAATGAAGGGGAGGAGCTTAGTCGAAGTATGCAAATTGGGGGCGGGGCATGGTTTGGAAATGTGTGTGGGTGTGGTTCGCATAAATTATGCTAATGAGGCTGTTAAGTGGCGTTTCCCAGCGCGTAAAAAATGCAGACGACCGTATGTAAATGAAGGGGAGGAGCTTAGTCGACGTATGCAAATTGGGGGCGGGGCATGGTTTGGAAATGCGTGTGGGCGTGGTTTGCATACATTATGCTCGCATACATTATGCTAATGAGGGCGTTAAGGTGGGTTTTCCAGCGCGTAAAAAATGCAGACGACCGTATGTAAATGAAGGGGAGGAGCTTAGTCGACATATGCAAATTGGGGGCGGGGCATGGTTTGGAAATGCGTGTGGGCGTGGTTTGCATACATTATGCTCGCATACATTATGCTAATGAGGGTTTTAAGGTAGGTTTCCCAGCGTGTAAAAAATTCAGACGACCGTATGTAAATGAAGGGGAGGAGCTTAGTCGAAGTATGCAAATTGGGGGCGGGGCATGGTTTGGAAATGTGTGTGGGTGTGGTTCGCATAAATTATGCTAATGAGGCTGTTAAGTGGCGTTTCCCAGCGCGTAAAAAATGCAGACGACCGTATGTAAATGAAGGGGAGGAGCTTAGTCGACGTATGCAAATTGGGGGCGGGGCATGGTTTGGAAATGCGTGTGGGCGTGGTTTGCATACATTATGCTCGCATACATTATGCTAATGAGGGCGTTAAGGTGGGTTTTCCAGCGCGTAAAAAATGCAGACGACCGTATGTAAATGAAGGGGAGGAGCTTAGTCGACATATGCAAATTGGGGGCGGGGCATGGTTTGGAAATGCGTGTGGGCGTGGTTTGCATACATTATGCTCGCATACATTATGCTAATGAGGGTGTTAAGGTAGGTTTCCCAGCGCGTAAAAAATTCAGACGACCGTATGTAAATGAAGGGGAGGAGCTTAGTCGAAGTATGCAAATTGGGGGCGGGGCATGGTTTGGAAATACGTTTGGGTGTGGTTCGCATACATTATGCTCGCATACATTATGCTAATGAGGGTGTTAAGGTAGGTTCTCCAGCGCGTAAAAAATGCAGACGACCGTATGTATGGGCAAAAGTTCTCCTCTGCCTACAAAATGATGTCAGACTTAACAGCCCCATACCATGTCAGCCAGGTGGTTGAGTCCCATGGTGAAGGTGTGCAGGCCTGCTGAGGCCTCCAGGTTGTGTTTCACTATCAGCACCAAGTTCTTCTCCCAAAGCATTCTCCTGTAGACCACCTCCTCCTGAAACAAACAAGCACACTGACTGATGGGGGTTTACCACTCTGACATCACGCTCTGGCTTCACTGTGATGTCACACTAACAGAATCCCTTATATGCCCATATAAGGAGTTCCCTGATGTCGTCAATATTAATGATGCCCTGTTAGAGAGATCCCTGTGATGCCAGGGGGAACAAATCCCTTTTATGCCCATATATGGAGATCCCTGGTGTTTCCCTGATTTCCACATCACTGCGGTCGCTTGTCGCCCTGAGGCGTCTTACTAGTTATTTTATACTTTAGCTATTAAGAAATAGCAGATATACAAGCTCAAGGTGCGGCACGCTGCGAGCTTGTAGATCTGCTATTTTTGAAAAGTTGCGAAAATGTGTGCAAATCTTTGAACATATTTATTTTTCAAGTGAACATTTGTAACTCAAATCTTGCTTCTGGGGGTTCCCTGGAACTAAATATTTTGAGATGGGGGTCCATGGCCAAATACATATCATTGTTGGGGGTCCTTCACATGAAAATGTTTGAGTAGCCTACCACTGACATAGAAACATAGGTTTTTCAAAAGAAACCTTAGAAGGATTTGAAATATTCAAAGACTTGCACAAATTTTCCTTGTACCCAGGGCCCAGAATTTGCTGCGACACCCCTGATGATGTGCTCTGAAGTGACCATACATAGTCTAACAGACCTTTACCTTTTTGCATTCCTTCTGGTTGCAGTTTCCCAATGCAAGACTATAATGTCTGGAGTGTGAATGGTCAATAGAAATGAGAGTATAATTGGAGCCTATCTATATACAGTACATGGTACAGTATAGATTTTTCATTTATTTTAGGTTTGATTTGTTTTCATTCACGCTGCCTATAGGTGCTCACTCACATGTGCGAGTAATAATATACAATATCTTACCTGGTAGTGAAAACAGCAGATCTACAAGCACACAACGCCTCGCACCGCGAGGCGTTGTGTGCTTGTAGATCGGCTGTTTTCACTAGTTTAAATCATTTTTAAAATGATTTATACAAAACAAACAGTTTCGGACATACAAGGTTTCCACCAGACAACGACGAAATATAACTCATGTAATTGGCCCACTGGCTTGTCACTTGTCATGATCTGAAAATGGCAAATCTTTGAGTAGCAGCAGCGCTATAGAGAGAGATCTCTCTCTATAGCGCGCAATGAGGGCCTCTCCAACTCTTTTTCCCGGGCTGAATCAGGGGCCCAGCACGTCCCTGCCAGGACTCGTTACATTCGCTGGGCTCTGGGCATGATCTGGACGGGTCCGCATCAGTGTGCCGACGGGCCGGTATTCCGACACTAAAACTAACCCTAACTCTACCCCTAACCCTAAACTTAACCTCAGTAACCGTACCTCAGTAACTAACC